>NW_027331976.1:0-250000 GCF_048418815.1 Hemitrygon akajei | reverse complement strand
CACTGATCCAACACTTCCCATTCACACACCACTGATCCAACACTTCCCATTCACACACCACTGATCCAACACTTCCCATTCACACACCACTGATCCAACACTTCCCCATTCACACACCACTGATCCAACACTTCCCCATTCACAAACCACTGATCCAACACTTCCCATTCACACACCACTGATCCAACACTTCCCATTCACACACCACTGATCCAACACATCCCATTCACACACCACTGATCCAACACTTTCCATTCACAAACCACTGATCCAACACTTTCCATTCACACACCACTGATCCAACACTTCCCATTCACACACCACTGATCCAACACTTACCATTCACAAACCACTGATCCAACACTTCCCATTCACACACCACTGATCCAACACTTCCCATTCACACAACACTGATCCAACACTTCCCCATTCACAAACCACTGATCCAACACTTCTCATTCACACACCACTGATCCAACACTTCCCATTCACACACCACTGATCCAACACTTCCCCATTCACACACCACTGACCCGACACTTCCCATTCACACACCACTGATACAACACTTCCCATTCACACACCAATGATCCAACACTTCCCCATTCACAAACCACTGATCCAACACTTCCCATTCACACACCACTGATCCAACACTTCCCATTCACACACCACTGATCCAACACTTCCCCATTCACAAAACACTGATCCAACACTTCCCATTCACACACCACTGATCCAACACTTCCCATTCACACACCACTGATCCAACACTTCCCATTCACACACCACTGATCCAACACTTCCCATTCACACACCACTGATCCAACACTTCCCCATTCACAAACCACTGATCCAACATTTCCCATTCACACACCACTGATCCAACACTTCCCATTCACACACCACTGATCCAACACTTCCCATTCACACACCACTGATCCAACACTTCCCATTCACACACCACTGAGCCAACACTTCCCATTCACACACCACTGATCCAACACTTCCCATTCACACACCACTGATCCAACACTTCCCATTCACACACCACTGATCCAACACTTCCCATTCACACACCACTGATCCAACACTTCCCATTCACACACCACTGATCCAACACTTCCCATTCACACACCACTGATCCAACACTTCCCATTCACACACCACTGATCCAACACTTCCCATTCACACACCACTGATCCAACACTTCCCCATTCACAAACCACTGATCCAACACTTCCCATTCACACACAACTGATCCAACACTTCCCCATTCACACACCACTGATCCAACACATCCCCATTCACAAACCACTGATCCAACACTTCCCATTCACACACCACTGATCCAACACTTCCCCATTCACACACCACTGATCCAACACTTCCCCATTCACACACCACAGATCCAACACTTCCCATTCACACACCACTGATCCAACACTTCCCATTCACACACCACTGATCCAACACTTCCCATTCACACACCACTGATCCAACACTTCCCCATTCACAAACCACTGATCCAACACTTCCCATTCACACACCACTGATCCAACACTTCCCATTCACACACCACTGATCCAACACTTCCCATTCACACACCACTGATCCAACACTTCCCCATTCACACACCACTGATCCAACACTTCCCATTCACACACCACTGATCCAGCACTTCCCTATTCACAAACCACTGATCCAACACTTCCCATTCACAAACCACTGATCCAACACTTCCCCATTCACACACCACTGATCCAACACTTCCCCATTCACACACCACTGATCCAACACTTCCCATTCACACACCACTGACCCAACACTTCCCATTCACAAACCACTGATCCAACACTTCCCATTCACACACCACTGATCCAACACTTCCCCATTCACACACCACTGATCCAACACTTCCCATTCACACACCACTGATCCAAAACTTCCCCATTCACAAACCACTGATGCAACACTTCCCATTCACAAACCACTGATCCAACACTTCCCCATTCACACACCACTGATCCAACACTTCCCATTCACACACCACTGATCCAACACTTCCCATTCACACACCACTGATCCAACACTTCCCATTCACACACCACTGATCCAACACTTCCCCATTCACAAACCACTGATCCAACACTTCCCATTCACACACCACTGATCCAACACTTCCCCATTCACACACCACTGATCCAACACATCCCCATTCACAAACCACTGATCCAACACTTCCCATTCACACACCACTGATCCAACACTTCCCCATTCACACACCACTGATCCAACACTTCCCCATTCACACACCACTGATCCAACACTTCCCATTCACACACCACTGATCCAACACTTCCCATTCACACACCACTGATCCAACACTTCCCATTCACACCACTGATCCAACACTTCCCATTCACACACCACTGATCCAACACTTCCCATTCACACACCACTGATCCAACACTTCCCATTCACACACCACTGATCCAACACTTCCCATTCACACACCACTGATCCAACACTTCCCCATTCACACACCACTGATCCAACACTTCCCATTCACACACCACTGATCCAACACTTCCCATTCACACACCACTGATCCAAAACTTCCCATTCACACACCACTGATCCAACACTTCCCCATTCACAAACCACTGATCCAACACTTCCCATTCACACACCACTGATCCAACACTTCCCCATTCACACACCACTGATCCAACACATCCCCATTCACAAACCACTGATCCAACACTTCCCATTCACACACCACTGATCCAACACTTCCCATTCACACACCACTGATCCAACACTTCCCATTCACACACCACTGATCCAACACTTCCCATTCACACACCACTGATCCAACACTTCCCATTCAGACACCACTGATCCAACACTTCCCATTCACACACCACTGATCCAACACTTCCCATTCACACACCACTGATCCAACACTTCCCATTCACACACCACTGATCCAACACTTCCCATTCACACACCACTGATCCAACACTTCCCCATTCACACACCACTGATCCAACACTTCCCATTCACACACCAATGATCCAACACTTCCCATTCACACACCACTGATCCAACACTTCCCATTCACACACCACTGATCCAACACTTCCCCATTCACAAACCACTGATCCAACACTTCCCATTCACACACCACCGATCCAACACTTCCCCATTCACACACCACTGATCCAACACATCCCCATTCACAAACCACTGATCCAACACTTCCCATTCACACACCACTGATCCAACACTTCCCCATTCACACACCACTGATCCAACACTTCCCCATTCACACACCACTGATCCAACACTTCCCATTCACACACCACTGATCCAACACTTCCCATTCACACACCACTGATCCAACACTTCCCATTCACACACCACTGATCCAACACTTCCCATTCACACACCACTGATCCAACACTTCCCCATTCACAAACCACTGATCCAACACTTCCCATTCACAAACCACTGATCCAACACTTCTCATTCACACACCACTGATCCAACAATTCCCCATTCACAAACACTGATCCAACACTTCCCCATTCACAAACCACTGATCAACACTTCCCATTCACACACCACTGATCCAACACTTCCCCATTCAGACACCTCTGATCCAACACTTCTCATTCACACACCACTGATCCAACACTTCTCATTCACACACCACTGATCCAACAATTCCCCATTCACAAAACACTGATCCAACACTTCCCCATTCACAAACCACTGATCAACACTTCCCATTCACACACACTGATCCAACACATCCCATTCACACACCACTGATCCAACACTTCCCATTCACAAACCACTGATCCAACACTTCCCCATTCACACACCACTGATCCAACACTTCCCCATTCACACACCACTGATCCAACACTTCCCATTCACACACCACTGACCCAACACTTCCCATTCACAAACCACTGATCCAACACTTCCCATTCACACACCACTGATCCAACACTTCCCCATTCACACACCACTGATCCAACACTTCCCATTCACACACCACTGATCCAACACTTCCCATTCACACACCACTGATCCAACACTTCCCATTCACACACCACTGATCCAACACTTCCCATTCACACACCACTGATCCAACACTTCCCATTCACACACCACTGATCCAACACTTCCCATTCACACACCACTGATCCAACACTTCCCATTCACACACCACTGATCCAACACTTCCCATTCACACACCACTGATCCAACACTTCCCATTCACACACCACTGATCCAACACTTCCCATTCACACACCACTGATCCAACACTTCCCATTCACACACCACTGATCCAACACTTCCCATTCACACACCACTGATCCAACACTTCCCATTCACACACCACTGATCCAACACTTCCCATTCACACACCACTGATCCAACACTTCCCATTCACACACCACTGATCCAACACTTCCCATTCACACACCACTGATCCAACACTTCCCATTCACACACCACTGATCCAACACTTCCCATTCACACACCACTGATCCAACACTTCCCATTCACACACCACTGATCCAACACTTCCCATTCACACACCACTGATCCAACACTTCCCATTCACACACCACTGATCCAACACTTCCCATTCACACACCACTGATCCAACACTTCCCATTCACACACCACTGATCCAACACTTCCCATTCACACACCACTGATCCAACACTTCCCATTCACACACCACTGATCCAACACTTCCCATTCACACACCACTGATCCAACACTTCCCATTCACACACCACTGATCCAACACTTCCCATTCACACACCACTGATCCAACACTTCCCATTCACACACCACTGATCCAACACTTCCCATTCACACACCACTGATCCAACACTTCCCATTCACACACCACTGATCCAACACTTCCCATTCACACACCACTGATCCAACACTTCCCATTCACACACCACTGATCCAACACTTCCCATTCACACACCACTGATCCAACACTTCCCATTCACACACCACTGATCCAACACTTCCCATTCACACACCACTGATCCAACACTTCCCATTCACACACCACTGATCCAACACTTCCCATTCACACACCACTGATCCAACACTTCCCCATTCACAAACCACTGATCCAACACTTCCCATTCACACACCACTGATCCAACACTTCCCATTCACACACCACTGATCCAACACTTCCCATTCACACACCACTGATCCAGCACTTCCCTATTCACAAACCACTGATCCAACACTTCCCATTCACAAACCACTGATCCAACACTTCCCCATTCACACACCACTGATCCAACACTTCCCCATTCACACACCACTGATCCAACACTTCCCATTCACACACCACTGACCCAACACTTCCCATTCACAAACCACTGATCCAACACTTCCCATTCACACACCACTGATCCAACACTTCCCCATTCACACACCACTGATCCAACACTTCCCATTCACACACCACTGATCCAAAACTTCCCCATTCACAAACCACTGATGCAACACTTCCCATTCACAAACCACTGATCCAACACTTCCCCATTCACACACCACTGATCCAACACTTCCCATTCACACACCACTGATCCAACACTTCCCATTCACACACCACTGATCCAACACTTCCCATTCACACACCACTGATCCAACACTTCCCCATTCACAAACCACTGATCCAACACTTCCCATTCACACACCACTGATCCAACACTTCCCCATTCACACACCACTGATCCAACACATCCCCATTCACAAACCACTGATCCAACACTTCCCATTCACACACCACTGATCCAACACTTCCCCATTCACACACCACTGATCCAACACTTCCCCATTCACACACCACTGATCCAACACTTCCCATTCACACACCACTGATCCAACACTTCCCATTCACACACCACTGATCCAACACCTCCCATTCTCACACCACTGATCCAACACTTCCCATTCACACACCACTGATCCAACACTTCCCATTCACACACCACTGATCCAACACTTCCCATTCACACACCACTGATCCAACACTTCCCATTCACACACCACTGATCCAACACTTCCCATTCACACACCACTGATCCAACACTTCCCATTCACACACCACTGATCCAACACTTCCCATTCACACACCACTGATCCAACACTTCCCATTCACACACCACTGATCCAACACTTCCCATTCACACACCACTGATCCAACACTTCCCATTCACACACCACTGATCCAACACTTCCCATTCACACACCACTGATCCAACACTTCCCCATTCACACACCACTGATCCAACACTTCCCATTCACACACCACTGATCCAACACTTCCCATTCACACACCACTGATCCAAAACTTCCCATTCACACACCACTGATCCAACACTTCCCATTCACAAACCACTGATCCAACACTTCCCATTCACACACCACTGATCCAACACTTCCCATTCACACACCACTGATCCAACACATCCCCATTCACAAACCACTGATCCAACACTTCCCATTCACACACCACTGATCCAACACTTCCCATTCACACACCACTGATCCAACACTTCCCATTCACACACCACTGATCCAACACTTCCCATTCACACACCACTGATCCAACACTTCCCATTCAGACACCACTGATCCAACACTTCCCATTCACACACCACTGATCCAACACTTCCCATTCACACACCACTGATCCAACACTTCCCATTCACACACCACTGATCCAACACTTCCCATTCACACACCACTGATCCAACACTTCCCCATTCACACACCACTGATCCAACACTTCCCATTCACACACCAATGATCCAACACTTCCCATTCACACACCACTGATCCAACACTTCCCATTCACACACCACTGATCCAACACTTCCCCATTCACAAACCACTGATCCAACACTTCCCATTCACACACCACCGATCCAACACTTCCCCATTCACACACCACTGATCCAACACATCCCCATTCACAAACCACTGATCCAACACTTCCCATTCACACACCACTGATCCAATACTTCCCCATTCACACACCACTGATCCAACACTTCCCCATTCACACACCACTGATCCAACACTTCCCATTCACACACCACTGATCCAACACTTCCCATTCACACACCACTGATCCAACACTTCCCATTCACACACCACTGATCCAACACTTCCCATTCACACACCACTGATCCAACACTTCCCCATTCACAAACCACTGATCCAACACTTCCCATTCACAACCACTGATCCAACACTTCTCATTCACACACCACTGATCCAACAATTCCCCATTCACAAAACACTGATCCAACACTTCCCCATTCACAAAACACTGATCCAACACTTCCCCATTCACAAACCACTGATCAACACTTCCCATTCACACACCACTGATCCAACACTTCCCATTCACACACCACTGATCCAACACTTCCCCATTCACAAACCACTGATGCAACACTTCCCATTCACAAACCACTGATCCAACACTTCCCCATTCACACACCACTGATCCAACACTTCCCATTCACACACCACTGATCCAACACTTCCCATTCACACACCACTGATCCAACACTTCCCATTCACACACCACTGATCCAACACTTCCCCATTCACAAACCACTGATCCAACACTTCCCATTCACACACCACTGATCCAACACTTCCCCATTCACACACCACTGATCCAACACATCCCCATTCACAAACCACTGATCCAACACTTCCCATTCACACACCACTGATCCAACACTTCCCCATTCACACACCACTGATCCAACACTTCCCCATTCACACACCACTGATCCAACACTTCCCATTCACACACCACTGATCCAACACTTCCCATTCACACACCACTGATCCAACACTTCCCATTCACACACCACTGATCCAACACTTCCCATTCACACACCACTGATCCAACACTTCCCATTCACACACCACTGATCCAACACTTCCCATTCACACACCACTGATCCAACACTTCCCATTCACACACCACTGATCCAACACTTCCCATTCACACACCACTGATCCAACACTTCCCCATTCACACACCACTGATCCAACACTTCCCATTCACACACCACTGATCCAACACTTCCCATTCACACACCACTGATCCAAAACTTCCCATTCACACACCACTGATCCAACACTTCCCCATTCACAAACCACTGATCCAACACTTCCCATTCACACACCACTGATCCAACACTTCCCATTCACACACCACTGATCCAACACATCCCCATTCACAAACCACTGATCCAACACTTCCATTCACACACCACTGATCCAACACTTCCCATTCACACACCACTGATCCAACACTTCCCATTCACACACCACTGATCCAACACTTCCCATTCACACACCACTGATCCAACACTTCCCATTCAGACACCACTGATCCAACACTTCCCATTCACACACCACTGATCCAACACTTCCCATTCACACACCACTGATCCAACACTTCCCATTCACACACCACTGATCCAACACTTCCCATTCACACACCACTGATCCAACACTTCCCCATTCACACACCACTGATCCAACACTTCCCATTCACACACCACTGATCCAACACTTCCCATTCACACACCACTGATCCAACACTTCCCATTCACACACCACTGATCCAACACTTCCCCATTCACAAACCACTGATCCAACACTTCCCATTCACACACCACCGATCCAACACTTCCCCATTCACACACCACTGATCCAACACATCCCCATTCACAAACCACTGATCCAACACTTCCCATTCACACACCACTGATCCAACACTTCCCCCATTCACACACCACTGATCCAACACTTCCCCATTCACACACCACTGATCCAACACTTCCCATTCACACACCACTGATCCAACACTTCCCATTCACACACCACTGATCCAACACTTCCCATTCACACACCACTGATCCAACACTTCCCATTCACACACCACTGATCCAACACTTCCCCATTCACAAACCACTGATCCAACACTTCCCATTCACAAACCACTGATCCAACACTTCTCATTCACACACCACTGATCCAACAATTCCCCATTCACAAAACACTGATCCAACACTTCCCCATTCACAAACCACTGATCAACACTTCCCATTCACACACCACTGATCCAACACTTCCCCATTCAGACACCTCTGATCCAACACTTCTCATTCACACACCACTGATCCAACACTTCTCATTCACACACCA
The DNA here is from genome assembly GCF_048418815.1 of Hemitrygon akajei. Classification (NCBI taxonomy): domain Eukaryota; kingdom Metazoa; phylum Chordata; class Chondrichthyes; order Myliobatiformes; family Dasyatidae; genus Hemitrygon; species Hemitrygon akajei. The sequence continues at coordinate 240,697 of NW_027331976.1, read as the reverse complement.
CTGATCCAACAATTCCCCATTCACAAAACACTGATCCAACACTTCCCCATTCACAAACCACTGATCAACACTTCCCATTCACACACCACTGATCCAACACATCCCATTCACACACCACTGATCCAACACTTCCCCATTCACACACCACTGATCCAACACTTCCCATTCACACACCACTGATCCAACACTTCCCATTCACACACCACTGATCCAACACTTCCCATTCACACACCACTGATCCAACACTTCCCATTCACACACCACTGATCCAACACTTCCCATTCACACACCACTGATCCAACACTTCCCCATTCACAAACCACTGATCCAACACTTCCCATTCACAAACCACTGATCCAACACTTCCCATTCACAAACCACTGATCCAACACTTCTCATTCACACACCACTGATCCAACAATTCCCCATTCACAAAACACTGATCCAACACTTCCCCATTCACAAACCACTGATCAACACTTCCCATTCACACACCACTGATCCAACACTTCCCCTTCAAACACCACTGATCCAACACTTCCCATTCACACACCACTGATCCAACACTTCCCATTCACACACCACTGATCCAACACTTCCCATTCACACACCACTGATCCAACACTTCCCATTCACACACCACTGATCCAACACTTCCCATTCACACACCACTGATCCAACACTTCCCATTCACACACCACTGATCCAACACTTCCCATTCACACACCACTGATCCAACACTTCCCCATTCACACACCACTGATCCAACACTTCCCATTCACACACCACTGATCCAACACTTCCCATTCACACACCACTGATCCAACACTTCCCATTCACACACCACTGATCCAACACTTCCCCATTCACAAACCACTGATCCAACACTTCCCATTCACACACAACTGATCCAACACTTCCCCATTCACACACCACTGATCCAACACATCCCCATTCACAAACCACTGATCCAACACTTCCCATTCACACACCACTGATCCAACACTTCCCCATTCACACACCACTGATCCAACACTTCCCCATTCACAAACCACTGATCAACACTTCCCATTCACACACCACTGATCCAACACATCCCATTCACACACCACTGATCCAACACTTCCCCATTCACACACCACTGATCCAACACTTCCCATTCACACACCACTGATCCAACACTTCCCATTCACACACCACTGATCCAACACTTCCCATTCACACACCACTGATCCAACACTTCCCATTCACACACCACTGATCCAACACTTCCCATTCACAAACCACTGATCCAACACTTCCCATTCACACACCACTGTCCGACACTTCCCATTCACACACTACTGATCCAACACTTCCCATTCACACACCACTGATCCAACACTTCCCCATTCACAAACCACTGATCAACACTTCCCATTCACACACCACTGATCCAACACTTCCCCATTCAGACACCACTGATCCAACACTTCCCATTCACACACCACTGATCCAACACTTCCCATTCACACACCACTGATCCAACACTTCCCCATTCACAAACCACTGATCCAACACTTCCCATTCACAAACCACTGATCCAACACTTCTCATTCACACACCACTGATCCAACAATTCCCCATTCACAAAACACTGATCCAACACTTCCCCATTCACAAACCACTGATCAACACTTCCCATTCACACACCACTGATCCAACACTTCCCCATTCAGACACCACTGATCCAACACTTCCCATTCACACACCACTGATCCAACACTTCCCATTCACACACCACTGATCCAACACTTACCCATTCACACACCACTGATCCAACACTTCCCATTCACACACCACTGATCCAACACTTCCCATTCACACACCACTGATCCAACACTTCTCATTCACACACCACTGATCCAACACTTCCCCATTCACACACCACTGATCCAACACTTCCCATTCACACACCACTGATCCAGCACTTCCCCATTCACAAACCACTGATCCAACACTTCCCATTCACAAACAACTGATCCAACACTTCCCATTCACACACCACTGATCCAACACTTCCCCATTCACACACCACTGATCCAACACTTCCCATTCACACACCACTGATCCAACACTTCCCATTCACACACCACTGATCCAACACTTCCCATTCACACACCACTGATCCAACACCTCCCATTCACACACCACTGATCCAACACTTCCCCATTCACACACCACTGATCCAACACTTCCCCATTCACAAACCACTGATCCAACACTTCCCATTCACAAACCACTGATCCAACACTTCCCATTCACACACCACTGATCCAACACTTCCCATTCACACACCACTGATCCAACACTTCCCATTCACACACCACTGATCCAACACTTCCCATTCACACACCACTGATCCAACACTTCCCATTCAGACACCACTGATCCAACACTTCCCATTCACACACCACTGATCCAACACTTCCCATTCACACACCACTGATCCAACACTTCCCATTCACACACCACTGATCCAACACTTCCCATTCACACACCACTGATCCAACACTTCCCCATTCACACACCACTGATCCAACACTTCCCATTCACACACCACTGATCCAACACTTCCCATTCACACACCACTGATCCAACACTTCCCATTCACACACCACTGATCCAACACTTCCCCATTCACAAACCACTGATCCAACACTTCCCATTCACACACCACTGATCCAACACTTCCCCATTCACACACCACTGATCCAACACATCCCCATTCACAAACCACTGATCCAACACTTCCCATTCACACACCACTGATCCAACACTTCCCCATTCACACACCACTGATCCAACACTTCCCCATTCACACACCACTGTCCGACACTTCCCATTCACACACCACTGATCCAACACATCCCATTCACACACCACTGATCCAACACTTCCCCATTCACACACCACTGATCCAACACTTCCCATTCACACACCACTGATCCAACACTTCCCATTCACACACCACTGATCCAACACTTCCCATTCACACACCACTGATCCAACACTTCCCATTCACACACCACTGATCCAACACTTCCCATTCACACACCACTGATCCAACACTTCCCCATTCACACACCACTGATCCAACACTTCCCATTCACACACCACTGATCCAACACTTCCCATTCACACACCACTGATCCAACACTTCCCATTCACACACCACTGATCCAACACTTCCCCATTCACAAACCACTGATCCAACACTTCCCATTCACAAACCACTGATCCAACACTTCTCATTCACACACCACTGATCCAACAATTCCCCATTCACAAAACACTGATCCAACACTTCCCCATTCACAAACCACTGATCAACACTTCCCATTCACACACCACTGATCCAACACTTCCCCATTCAGACACCACTGATCCAACACTTCCCATTCACACACCACTGATCCAACACTTCCCATTCACACACCACTGATCCAACACTTACCCATTCACACACCACTGATCCAACACTTCCCCATTCACACACCACTGACCCAACTCTTCCCCATTCACAAACCACTGATCCAACACTTCCCATTCACAAACCACTGATCCAACACTTCCCCATTCACACACCACTGATCCAACACTTCCCATTCACAAACCACTGATCCAACACTTCCCATTCACACACCACTGATCCAACACTTCCCCATTCACACACCACTGATCCAACACTTCCCATTCACACACCACTGATCCAGCACTTCCCCATTCACAAACCACTGATCCAACACTTCCCATTCACAAACCACTGATCCAACACTTCCCATTCACACACCACTGATCCAACACTTCCCCATTCACACACCACTGATCCAACACTTCCCATTCACACACCACTGATCCAACACTTCCCCATTCACACACCACTGATCCAACACTTCCCATTCACACACCACTGATCCAACACTTCCCATTCACACACCACTGATCCAACACTTCCCATTCACGAACCACTGATCCAAAACTTCCCATTCACACACCACTGTCCGACACTTCCCATTCACACCCCACTGATCCAACACTTCCCATTCACACACCACTGATCCAACACTTCCCCATTCACACACCACTGATCCAACACTTCCCATTCACACACCACTGATCCAACACTTCCCCATTCACACACCACTGACCCAACTCTTCCCCATTCACACACCACTGAGCCAACACTTCCCATTCACACACCACTGAATACCCTCCTCACACACTCCCAATGCATCCCTTACAGTTCTCTCCCAATGACACCCCACCACTTCGTATTTACTCCCACCGTCCAGACTACCAATGGGAATCCTCCCCTTCCCATTCACTCTCACCATCCACACTCCCAATAGAACCCACCCTTTCACATTCACTCCGACTGTCAGCACTTCCAATGGACTCAACCCCCTCCCATTCACTCTCACCCTCCTCACTCCCTTTGGACCCAACCCCTTTCCATTCATTCTCACCGTAGACCCTGCAAATGGGACCACAGTCATTCCCATGTAATACTGCGGTCCGCACACCCAATGATACCCCTCCCCTTCTCATTCACTCTAACTGACAATACTCCCAATTAGTCCCGAGCTCTTCCCATTCACTCCCAATGGGACCCCATGAGAGAGAAAGAGTGAGAGAGCACAGGGTTAATCATCCAGACCCAGAGAGCAACTGTTAATTTCAGAGTGCAGCTCCCTCCACACCGTCCCATCACACACTGACTCTACACCATCACAGATCAGTTGTGGTCGATACAGGGCTTCCTCTTGGACACTCCAGGATCCCTGCCTGTACAGAATCCCTCCCAGCTGAGCTACCCTTCGCTACTGGGGTCGACATAGAACCTGGAACAATAACAGGCCCTTCAGCCCACAATGTTGGACTAAATTAGTAACTAGTAATCAAATGGCCAACTTCTGCCTTCAGAAAGTCCAGTCCTTCCTTTTTCCTCACATTCATGTGCCTCTCTAGATGCCTCTACCCCCCGGCCTGGCAGTACTTTCCATTGTCAGTGGAAAACAAAATAGGTCCTCACCTCTCCTTTGAAATTACTCCCTCTCTCCTTCAATGCCTGTCCTCTGGTGTGAAACATTTCAACCCAGGGAAACAGATACTCCCTGTCTACTCTGTCTATGCCTCTCACAACCTTATACATCGCTATCACTAAACTGCTCTCCAGGCCAACAGTTTCTACGTGCCTGTCGTCAAAGTCAGCCTTAAAAAATTCAACTTTGCACCTAAAAACTGGGAAAACATTGCACTGGGTATCTAAACATGAGACAATCTGCAGATGCTGGAAATCCAAAGCAACGCACACAAAATGCTGGAGGAACACAGCAGGTCAGGCAGCATCTGTGGAAAAGAGTAAACATGAGATGGTCTACAGATGCTGGAAATCTAAAGTTTGGAGACAGTGCGAAAGGGAGGATAGGCAGGTGAAAGAGAAGGGATGCGCTCAGACCAATGGTCTGAGATGTGTCTATTCTAATGCGAGGAGTATTGTGAACAAAGCAGATGAGTTTAGAGCGTGGATCAGTACTTGGAGCTATGATGTTGTGGCCATTGCAGAGACCTGGATGGCTCAGGAGCAGGCATGGTTACTTCAAGTGCCAGGCTTTAGATGTTTCCAAAAGGACAGGGCAAAAGTGTGGGGGGCGTGTCACTGCTGATCAGAGATAGTGTCACGGCTGCAGAAAAGGAGGAAGTCACGGAGGGATTGTCTACTGAGTCTCTGTGGGAGGAAGTTAGGAAGAGGAAGGGGTCAATAGCTCTACTAGGTGGTTTTTATATATCACCCAATAGTCACACTGACATCGAGGAGCAGATAGGGAGACAGATTCTGGAAAGGTGTAATAATAACAGGGTTGTTGTGGTGGGAGATTTTAATTTCCCAAATATTGATTGGCATCTCCCTAGAGCAAGGGGTTTAGATGGGGTGGAGTTTGTTAGGTGTGTTCCGGAAGGTTTCTTGACACAGTATGTAGATAAGCCTACAAGAGTATTTGATCTGGTATTGGGAAATGAACCTGGTCAGGTGTCAGGTCTCTCACTGGGGAAGCATTTTGGAGATAGCGATCACAATTCTATCTCCTTTGAAGAGGGAGAGGAACAGACAAGTTAGGAAAGTGTTTAATTGGAGTACAGGGAAATATGAGGCTATCCGGAAGGACTTGGAATCATAAATTGGGAACAGATGTTCTCAGGGAAATGTACGGCAGAAATGTGGCAAACATTCAGGGGATATTTGTGTGGAATTCTGCAGAGGTACATTCCAATGAGACAGGGAAAGGATGGTAGGGTACAGGAACCATGGTGTACAAAGGCTGATGTAAATCTAGTCAAGGAGAAAAGAAAAGCTTATGAAAGGTTCAAAAAACTAGTTAATGATAGAGATCTAGAAGATTATAAGGCTAGCAGGAAGGAGTTTAAGAATGAAATTAGGAGAGCCAGAAGGGGCCATGAGAAGGTCTTGGCCAATAGGAATAAGGAAACCCCCAAGGCATTCTACAAGTATGTGAAGAGCAAGAGGATAAGGCATGAGAGAATCGGACAAATCAAGTGTGACAGTGGAAAAGTGTGTATGGAACCGGAGGAGACAGCAGAGGTACTTAATGAATACTTTGCTTCAGTATTCGCTATGGAAAAGGATCTTGGCGATTGTAGGGATGACTTGCAGTGGACTGAAAAGCTTGAGCATGTAGATATTAAGAAAGAGGATGTGCTGGAGCCTTTGGAAAGCATCAAGTTTGATAAGTCACTGGGACCAGATGAGATGTACCCCTGGCTACTGTGGGAGGTGAGGGAGATTGCTGAGCCTCTGGCAATGATCTTTGCATCATCAATGGGGACGGGAGAGGTCCCGGAGGATTGGAGGGTTGCGGATGTTGTTCCCTTATTCGAGAAAGGGAGTAGTGATAGCCCAGGAAATTATAGACCAGTGAGTCTTACTTCAGTAGTTGGTAAGTTGATGGAGAAGATCCTGAGAGGCAGGATTTATGAACATTTGGAGAGGTATAATATGATTAGGAGTAGTCAGCATGGCTTTGTCAAGGGCAGGTCGTGCCTTACGAGCCTGATTGAATTTTTCGAGGATGTGACTAAACACATTGATGAAGGAAGAGTGTAGATGTAGTGTATATAACCGTATAACAATCACAGCACGGAAACAGGCCATTCCGGCCCTCCTAGTCCGTGCCGAACTCTTAATCTCACCTAGTCACACCTACCCGCACTCAGCCCATAACCCTCCACTCCTTTCCTGTCCATATACCTATCCAATTTTAGCTTAAATGACACAACTGAACTGGCCTCTACTACTTCTACAGGAAGCTCATTCCACACAGCTATCACTCTCTGAGTAAAGAAATAGCCCCTCGTGTTTCCCTTAAACTTTTGCCCCATAACTCTCAAATCATGTCCTCTCGTTTGAATCTCCCCTACTCTCAATGGAAACAGCCTATTCACGTCAACTCTATCTATCCCTCTCAACATTTTAAATACCTCGATCAAATCCCCCCTCAACCTTCTACGCTCCAATGAATAGAGACCTAACTTGTTCAACCTTTCTCTGTAACTTAAGTGCTGAAACCCAGGTAAATCCTAGTAAATTGTCTCTGCACTCTCTCTAATTTATTGATATCTTTCCTATAATTCGGTGACCAGAACTGTACACAATATTCCAAATTTGGCCTTACCAATGCCTTGTACAATTTTAACATTACATCCCAACTTCTGTACTCAATGCTCTGATTTATAAAGGCCAGCATTCCAAAAGCCTTCTTCACCACCCTATCTACATGAGACTCCACCTTCAGGGAACTATGCACTGTTATTCCTAGATCTCTCTGTTCCACTGCATTCCTCAATGCCCTACCATTTACCCTGTATGTTCTATTTGGATTATTCCTGCCAAAATGTAGAACCTCACACTTCTCAGCATCAAACTCCATCTGCCAATGTTCAGCCCATTCTTCTAACCGGCATAAATCTCCCTGCAAGCTTTGAAAACCCACCTCATTATCCACAACACCTCCTACCTTAGTATCATCAGCATACTTACTAATCCAATTTACCACCCCATCATCCAGATCATTTATGTATATTACAAACAACATTGGGCCCAAAACAGATCCCTGAGGCACCCCGCTAGTCACCGGCCTCCATCCCGATAAACAATTATCCACCACTACTCTCTGGCATCTCCCATCTAGCCACTGTTGAATCCATTTTATTACTCCAGCATTAATACCTAATGACTGAACCTTTTTAACTAACCTTCCATGTGGAACTTTGTCAAAGGCCTTGCTGAAGTCCATATAGACTACATCCACTGCCTTACCCTCGTCAACATTCCTCGTAACTACTTCAAAAAATTCAATAAGGTTTGTCAAACATGACCTTCCACGCACAAATCAATGCTGGTTACTCCTAATCAGATCCTGTCTATCCAGATAATTATAAATACTATCTCTAAGAATACTTTCCATTAATTTACCCACCACTGATGTCAAACTGACAGGTCTATAATTGCCAGGCTTACTTCTAGAACCCTTTTTAAACAATGGAACCACATGAGCAATACGCCAATCCTCTGGCACAATCCCCGTTTCTAATGACATCTGAAAGATCTCCGTCAGATCTCCTGCTATCTCTACACAAACTTCCCTCAAGGTCCTGGGGAATATCCTGTCAGGACCCGGAGATTTATCCACTTTTAAATTTCTTAAAAGCGCCAGTACTTCCACCTCTTTAATTGTCATAGGTTCCATAACTTCCTTACTTGTTTCCCACACCTTACACCATTCAATATCCTTCTCCTTAGTGAATACCGAAGAGAAGAAATCGTTCAAAATCTCTCCCATCTCCCTCGGCTCCACACATAGCTGACCACCCTGATTCTCTAAGGGACCAATTTTATCCTTCACTGTCCTCTTGCTTTTAATATAACTGTAGAAGCCTTTCGGATTTACTTCCACCTTATTTGCCAAACCAAACTCGTAACTTCTTTTAGCTTTTCTAATCTCTTTCTTAAGTTTCCTTTTACATTCTTTATATTCCTCGAGCAATTCCTTTACTCCATGCTGCCTATATCTATTGTAGACATCCCTCTTTTTTTTTCGAACCAAGTTTCTAATATCCCTTGAAAACCATGGCGCTTTCAAACCTTTAACCTTTCCTTTCAACCGAACAGGAATGTAAAGATTCTGTACCCTCATAATTTCACCCTTAAATGACCTCCATTTCTCTATTACATCCTTCCCACAAAACAACTTGACCCAATCCACTCTCTCTAAATCCCTGCACATCTCCTCAAAGTTAGCCTTTCTCCAATCAAAAATCTCAACTCTAGGTCCAGTCCTGTCCTTCTCCATAATTATATTGAAGCTAATGCTATTGTGATCACTGGACCCGAAGTGCTCCCCAACACATACATCTGTCAGCTGACCTATCGCATTCCCTAACAGGAGATCCAACACTGCCCCATCTCTAGTCGGTACTTCTATGTATTGTTGCAAAAAACTATCCTGCACACATTTCACAAACTCTAAACCATCCAGCCCTTTTACAGAATGAACTTCCCAATCTATGTGTGGAAAATTAAAATCTCCCACATTCACCACCTTGTGTTTACTACAAATATCTGCTATCTCCTTACACATTTGCTCTTCCAACTCATGCTCCCCATTAGGTGGCCTATAATACACTCCTATCAGTGTTACTACACCTTTCCCATTCCTCAATTCCACCCAAATAGCCTCCCTAGAGGAGCTCTCTAATCTATCCTTCCAAAGCACGCCATAAGATTTTCTCGGACAAGCAATGCAACACCTCCTCCTCTGACCCCTCCTACTCTATCACAACTGAAACAACTAAATCCAGGAATATTTAGTTGCCAATCACACCCTTCCTGCAACCATGTTTCACTAATAGCTACAACATCATAATTCCAGGTATCAATCCATGCTTTAAGCTCATCCACCTTTCTTACAATGCTCCTAGCATTAAAATAGATACATTTAAGATACTCTCCACCTCCTCCTCTCTTTTCATCCCTAGCAATGCATTCAAATTTATTATCCTTTTCTTTCTTCTCCCCTACATCTTCGGGCTGAGCGCATCCCTTCTCCATCACCTGCCTTTCCTCCCTCGCACACTGTCTACTTACTTGCTCTACTGGTGAACTAACCTCCTCTCCCATAGTTTCCTCAAATTGATTCCCGCCCCCCCCCCATCTTACTAGTTTAAAGTCTGCCCTTTAGCCCTAGCAAACCTCCCCGCTAGGATATTGGTCCCCCCAGGATTCAAGTGTAACCCGTCCTTCTTGAACAGGTCACGCCTGCCCCAGAAGAGGTCCCAATGATCCAGAAACTTGAATCTCTGCCCCCTGCTCCAATCCCTCAGCCACACATTCATCCTCCACCTAATTCCATTCCTACTCTCATTGTCATGTGGCACAGGCAGTAATCCCGAGATTACTACCTTTGCGGTCCTTCTTCTTAACTGCCTTCCTAACTCCCTATACTCTCGTTTCAGGACCTCTTCCCCTTTCCTACCTATGTCATTGGTACCTACATGTACCACGACATCTGGCTCCTCACCCTCCCACTTCAGGATATCTTGGACTGGACTGGGTATATGGATTTCAGCAAGGCATTTGATAAGGTGCCCCATGCAAGGCTCATTGAGAAAGTTAAGAGGCATAGGATCCAAGTGGACATTGCTTTGTGGATCCAGAACTGGCTTCCCCACAGAAGGCAAAGTGCGGTTGTAAACGGGTCAAAATCTGCATGGAGGTCGGCGACCAGTGGAGTCCCTCAGGGATCTGCTCTGGGACCCCTTCTCTTCATGACTTTGACTTGGATGAGGAAGTTGAGGGATGGGTTAGTAAATGTGCTGATGACACAAATGTTAGGTGTGTTGTGGATAGTGTGGAGAGCTGTCAGAGGTTACAGCGGGACATTGATAGGATGCAAAACTGGGCTGAGAAGTGGCAGATGGAGTTCAACCCAGAAAAGTGTGAGGTGGTTCATTTTGGTAGGTCAAATATGATGGCAGAATATAGTATTAATGGTAAGACTCTTGAGTCTTGGGGTCTGAGTCCATAGGACGTTCAAAGCAGCTGTGCAGGTTGACTCTGTGGTTAAGAAGGCATACGGTATATTGCATTGGGGGAACCCACAAGTGTCGCCATATTTTCAACAGAATGAGAGTAAACCACAGACAGCAACAAAACTTCCTCCCTCCCCACCCACCCACCCACCGGACTCACAGGCACCGGCAGATCCTCCTGCCCCATAGGACGGGCCACCATCGGCTGTCAACCTTCAGAATCAACTCCGGCATGTTATCAAACACCAAACCGAACGTGGCATACATCTGTCCACGTGCCTTTCCCCCCTAACTACCTCCACCAAAGAGTGTGAGCATGTCAGTGCAGAATATGTGTGGATGTGCACAGTAGGTGTGCAGAATTCAACCCAAAGAAACAGCACGGAACCCGTTCAAGCACCAACCAGCACAAAAAAAGAACAAATTGCGCAAACACAGAGAACCTCAACCATCCTTCACGGGTAAAAACCCTTCCAACCATTGAGCACATCTACAGGAAACATTGTCGCAGGAAAGCAGCGTCCTCCATCAGAGATCCTCACCACCCAGGCCACGCTCTTTTCTCACTGCTGCCATCAGGAAGAAGGTACAGGAGCCTCAGGACTCACACCACCAGGGTCAGGAACAGTTACTACCCCCCAATCATCAGGCTCCTGAACAAAAGGGGATAGCAACTCTCATTTATGGACTCTGTTATATGTTACTTCATACTCGTTATCTATTGCTATTCATTTGTATCTGCATTTGAATAGTTTGTTCTTCACTGATCCTGTTCACAGTTACTGTTCTGTACATTTGCCGAGCACGCCCGCAGGAAAAGGAATCTCAGGGTTGCGTGTGGTGACATGTATGGACTCTGATGACAAATTTTACTTTGAACTTTGAGATTGCCTTAGGGATCCCACACCTGGGAATAAGTTCCCATTGTTAAAATTACCGACAGTTATGGCATCATTTCTCCAAGATGGATAAGTTTTTACCCATGGTGATAACAATGAAATAACAGCCCCACTTCCCTCTCTCACCTTGCTTTCCCATCACTTCCCTCTGGTGCTCCTTCCCCTTGTCCTTTCTCCCATGGTCTTCTACCCTCTATCAGATTCCCCCTTCTCCAGCCCTTTAATTCTTTCATCAAACTTCCCCGTTCTTTACTTCACCTCCTCCCCCTCTCCCGGTTTCACCTATCACCCACCACCTTGTACTTCCTCCTCCACTCCCCCCACCTTCTTAATCGGACTTCTCTTCTGTCCTGATGAAGGGTCTCAGCCTGAAACGTCGACTGTTTGCTCTTTTCCACAGATGCTGCCTGACCTGCTGAGTTCCTCCAGCATTTTGTGTGTGTTGCTTTGGATTTCCAGCATCTGCAGATTGTCTCGTGTCCATAATCACAACCCAGGTGGCTGCATGAAGCCCATTTTGGAAATGTGCCAAGGGGAGGGCCCAGCACCGGCAGATACCAGCAGGGTGTTTCGGGATTATGTCTCTGGGAAACCAAACAGTTGCCACAATTTTTCCTGCTGTGCTTGAGATTCTCGGATACCCATCAGCCTTTGTAGTCCCGTGCCTAATGTCATTTCATCCTTCACGCACACGAAGTGCACTTTACTGCCTTACAAGTCTATGTGACATCGCGAAACCTCGACAAGCTTCTCCAGATGTGTAGTGAAGAGTGTGTTGACTGGCTGCATCGCTGCCTGGCATGGCCAATCCCCCTGAACAGCAAACCCTACAAAATGTGGTGGGTACGGCCCAAAGTCCATTACAGGCAAAGCCCTCCCCAACACTGAACATGGAACGCTGTCACAGGAAAGCAACATCCATCATCCAGGACTCCACGTGCTCTTTCCTCGCTGCTCCCATCAGGACAAAGGTACAGGAGCCTCAGGACTCACACCACCAGGTCCAGGAACAGTTACTACCCCTCAAACATCAGGCTCCTGAAGCAAAGGGGAGAAGTTCACTCAACTTCACTCGCCCCATCATTGAAATGTTCCCACAACCTATGGACTCACTTTCAAGGACTCTTCATCTCATGATCTTGATATTTATTGTTATTTATTTATCATTATTATTTCTTCTTTTTGTATTTGCACAGTTTGTTGTCTTCTGCACTCTGGTTGAATGGCCTAACTGGTCAGTCTTTCATTGATTCTGTTGTGGTTATTATTCTATAGATTTATTGAGTATGCCCACAAGAAAATGAATCTCAGGCTTGTATATGGTGACATATCTGTACTTTAGACTGGGACTTTGACCTTTAAAGTCTTTTTGTTTTAGCCACGGAGGCATCACACTGTAACAGTCCTCGTCCATCAAGGAACTGGGAAAGGACTGGCACCCTGTTCACACTGGGGTGCACCATGGCCACAAAGATCTGCTGTTGCTGCCCTAACAGGGGTCAGCTCATTTGTCCCCTCTCCTTATTCCATCCTCCCCATCAGTCTGAGACGCCATCGATGTGAGTAATTGAGAAACAGGCTGAGTAGTTCATGTTTTATCGGGGCTCCAGGCAGGCAAGCAACCCGTGGCTGCCCATTGTCACGTGCACAATGAGATTCAAAGTTCAGAGTAAACTTATTAGCAAAGTACAGGCCTGTCACCATACACAACCCTGAGATTCATTTTCTTGTGGGCATTCTCAATAAATCTATAGAATAATAACCACCACAGAATCAGCGAACGACCACACCCACTAGAGTGTTCAACCAAAGTTTGTTAACTGTGCAAATGCAGAAGAATAAGTAGATAGATAGACAGACAGGTAGACAGAAAGACAGACAGATAAACAGATAGATAGACAGATATATGGACAGGGATAAATAGAAAGATGCATAGACAGATAGATAGGCAGACAGACAGATAGATAGATAGATAGATAGATAGATAGATAGATAGATAGATAGATAGATAGATAGATAGATAGGCAGACATATAGACAGATGGACAGATAGATACACAGACAGATGGATAGACAGACATATAGACAGATGGACAGATAGATACACAGACAGATGGATAGACAGACATATAGACAGATGGACAGATAGATACACAGACAGATGGACAGACAGACAGATAGACAGATAGATACACAGACAAATGGATAGACAGACATATAGACAGATGGACAGATAGATACACAGACAGATGGACAGACAGACAGATAGACAGATAGATACACAGACAGATGGATAGACAGATAGATACACAGACAGATAGACAGACAGACAGATAGACAGATAGATACACAGACAGATGGATAGACAGATAGATACACAGACAGATGGCTACACAGACAGATACACAGACAGATGGATAGACAGACAGATAGATACACAGACAGATGGATAGACAGACATATAGACATGGACAGATAGATACACAGACAGATGGATAGACAGACATATAGACAGATGGACAGATAGATACACAGACAGATGGATAGACAGATAGATACACAGACAGATGGACAGACAGACAGATAGATACACAGACAGATGGATAGACAGATAGACACACAGACAGATGGACAGACAGACAGATAGACAGATAGATACACAGACAGATGGATAGACAGACAGATACACAGACAGATGGATAGACAGACAGATAGATACACAGACAGATGGATAGACAGACATATAGACAGATGGACAGATAGATACACAGACAGATGGATAGACAGACATATAGACAGATGGACAGATAGATACACAGACAGATGGATAGACAGATAGATACACAGACAGATGGACAGACAGACAGATAGACAGATAGATACACAGACAGATGGATAGACAGATAGACACACAGACAGATGGACAGACAGACAGATAGACAGATAGATACACAGACAGATGGATAGACAGACAGATACACAGACAGATGGATAGACAGACAGATAGATACACAGACAGATGGATAGACAGACATATAGACAGATGGACAGATAGATACACAGACAGATGGATAGACAGATAGATACACATTCAGATACACAGACAGATGGATAGACAGACATATAGACATGGACAGATAGATACACAGACAGATGGATAGACAGACATATAGACAGATGGACAGATAGATACACAGACAGATGGATAGACAGATAGATACACAGACAGATGGACAGACAGACAGATAGACAGATAGATACACAGACAGATGGATAGACAGATAGATACACAGACAGATGGACAGACAGACAGATAGACAGATAGATACACAGACAGATGGATAGACAGACAGATACACAGACAGATGGATAGACAGACAGATAGATACACAGACAGATGGATAGACAGACATATAGACATGGACAGATAGATACACAGACAGATGGATAGACAGATAGATACACAGACAGATACACAGACAGATGGATAGACAGACATATAGACATGGACAGATAGATACACAGACAGATGGATAGACAGACATATAGACAGATGGACAGATAGATACACAGACAGATGGATAGACAGATAGATACACAGACAGATACACAGACAGATGGATAGACAGACATATAGACATGGACAGATAGATACACAGACAGATGGATAGACAGACAGATAGATACACAGACAGATGGCTACACAGACAGATAGATACACAGACAGATGGATAGACAGACAGATAGATACATACATACTCGACAAGAAGCTCAGAGACCTCAGCTTCACCCTGCCTTGTGTAGCTGGATCCTGGACTTCCTGTCAGGTTGCCGGCAGGTGGTAAGAGTGGGCTCCCTCACCTCTGTCCCTCTGACCCTCAAAACAGGTGCTCCTCAGGGCTGTGTCCTAAGCCCCCTCCTTGACCCACAACTCCAATCTGCTAATTCAATTTGCTGACAAAACTACACTGACTGGCCTAATCTCTAATAATAACGAGGCAGCCAACAGAGAAGAGGTCATCACACTGACACAGAGGTGTCAAGAAAACAACCTCTCCCTCAGTGTCACAAAAATAAAAGGAGCTGGTTGTGGACTACAGGAGGAATGGAGACAGGCTCGCCCCTATTGACATCAATGGATCTGGGGTTGAGAGGGTGAACAGCCTTAAGTTCCTCGGCATAAACATCACTGAGGATCTCACGTGGTCTGTACATACCGGCTGTGTGGTGGAAAAGCACAATAGTGCCTCTTTCACCTCAGATGATTGAAGAAGTTTGGTGTGGGCCCCATATCCTAAGAACTTTCTACAGGGGCATAATAGAGAGCATCCTGACTGGCTGCATCACTGCCTGGTGTGGGAACTGTACTTCCCTCAATCACAGGACTCTGCAGAGAGTGGTGTGGACAGCCCAGTGCATCTGTAGATGTGAACTTCCCACTATTCAGGACATTTACAGTGACAGGTGTGTAAAATGGGCCTGAAGGATCATTGGGGACCCGAGTCACCCCAACCACAAACTGTTCCAGCTGCTACCATCCGGGAAACGGTACCACAGCATAAAAGCCAGGACCAACAGGCTCCGGGACAGCTTCTTCCACCAGGCCATCAGACTGATTAATTCACACTGACACAACTGTGTTTCTATGTTACAGGGCTGCAAGGTGCTGCGGCGAGAGCAGATCTGCAGGAAGACAGAACTATGACGCGTACACGCCGCCTAGACACTAAATCTTTCCGCTGTTTTCGTTCTAGTTCTCTCTCAGTATCAGATGGCGAGGAAAAGCCTTCGAGGGAGATCAATGCTTTTTGCGGCTTTACGTCAGGAGGCATTTTGTAACGGGCAGGGTTAAAATTGCGCAAGTTCGGGCACGGGATTATTTCAGCAGTGCCGTCTGCAGCGGTGGAGGCGGAAACTGTTAGCAAATCAATCCTGGGCCGGGAGCACCAGACAAAAACATAGCCCTCGAAGACATCCCCGCGGTTTAGCCCAGCCGCGTCCGCCGTCCCATTCCCTATGCTGGCCGAATAATGCCGTTCACACTGCACGTCTGTCACCATACACCGGGCAATATTCTTGCGTGGAGCCTCCGGGAGGTCTCGCACGTCCCCTTGATGTTGCAATATGGTAAAGCACCGGCCGCTTTATTCAACTCGTCACATCTCACATACGTAAGTCATCAGGAGTTATATTTCATTTGAAGATTGAGGAGATTTGGATTGTCACCTAAAACACTTAAAAACTTCTACAGATGTACCGCGGAGAGCTTTCTGACAGACTGCATCACCGTCTGGTATTGGGGGGGGGGGGGGGGGCTACTGCACACGATCGAAGTTGCAGAAACTTCGTGAAATTAGTCAGCTCCGTCATGGCTACTAGCCTCCGTGGTCTTCAAGGAGCGGGCGGGCGTCCAACATTAAGGACCACCACCCACCAGGACGTGTCCTCTTCACAGACACGAGACAATCTGCAGATGCTGGAAATCCAGAGCAACACACACAAAATGCTGGAGGAACTCAGCAGCTCAGGCAGCGTCTGTGGGGGGAGGGGGGAAGTACACTCACAGCATTTTTTTTAACCTGTACTTTTTTTTCCCCACAGATGCTGCCCGGCCTGCTGAGTTCCTCCAGCATTTTGTGTGCCCTCTTCTCACCACACCCCCCCCCCGCAAGAAAAAAGAAGCATAAACTCGCAACCCCCACCCCCACCCTCCAATGCCCCCCTCGCACAGACTAACAGATCAAACAAACCCCCAGTCCACCAATCGGCCACAAGAAAGAGAGGGCGGGGACACAACAAAACAGAACTGAACGTGGCCAAAGTAAACTACAGTTAGTTTGAACCGCAGTCCTATCCTTTACAGCTTGTTTCGGGGCCCTATCCCTCTTAAAAGTTTCTCTGCTTTTTACGGGATTCGCCTAAATGAAAAAGTGTTTGAAATAAAAATAAATAGGAAATAAAACGGTTTTTGCATTTCACATCAATATTTAACCCTACATCTTCTCACATTTTCCCTTTTTAACAACACTTCAGTTCTGCAGACAGTCACATGGTCCAGTCCACCCCAATAATGTACTTCTCAACATCCGGGATGTCTCCTGGTGCGTTATGTACGCGCACACACAGACAGACACACACACACACACATACACACGCACACAAATACACACACACAAATGCACACAGATACACACTCACACACAGAGATGCACACAGATACACACACACACACATGAACACACAGATACACGCACACTCACACACACATACACACTCACACAGACACACACTCACACAAATGCACACAATACACACTCACACACACAGATGCACACATACACACACACTCACACACACACAGATGCACACAGATACACACACAATCACACACACATACACACTCACACACACTCACACGCACACATACACACACACACAGATACACACATACACACACACACTCACAGATACACACACACATACACACTCACACACACTCTCATACACACTCACACATACACACACAGACACACTCACACACACAGATACACGCACACTCATACACACAGACACACACACACACTCATACACAAAGATGCACAGACACACACACACACACTCACACACAGACACACACACCCAGATGCACACAGATACACACACAGATGCACACAGATGCACACAGATACACACACACTCACATACACACACTCACTCACTCACACAGATGCTCACAGATACACACACACACTCACTCACACACATACACACTCACACACACAGAGAGATGCACACAAATACACACACACACAGATGCTCACAGATACACACACACATACACACTCACACAGACACACACTCACACACACTCTCATACACACTCACACAATCACACATACACACACACAGACACACACACACACTCATACACAAAGATGCACAGACACACACACTCACACACACAGATGCACACAGGTACACAAACACTCATACACACATAAACACACACACACACACATATACACTCACACACACAGACACACACACTCACACACACATACACACTAACACACTCACACACACATACACACTCACACACATACACACTCACACACAGACACACACACTCAGATGCACACAGATACGCACACACTCACATACACACACTCATACACACACACACTCACTCACTCACTCACACAGATGCTCACAGATACACACACACACACACACACACTCACACACATGCACACTCACACACACTCACAGACACAGATGCACACAGGCACACAAACACTCATACACACATAAACACAAATGCACACAGATACACACACATGCACACATATACACTCACACACACAGACACACACACTCACACACACATACACACTCACACACACTCTTACACACACACCCACACACACATACACACTCACACACAGACACACACACTCAGATGCACACAGATACACACACAGATGCACACAGATACACACACACTCACATACACTCACTCACTCACACAGATGCTCACAGATACACACACACACACACACATACACACTCACACACAGAGAGATGCACACAAATACACACACACTCACACACATACACACTCACACACAGAGAGATGCACACAAATACACACACACTCAGACACATATACACTCACACACAGACACACACACTCAGATGCACACAGATACACACACAGATACACACACAGATACACACACACTCACATACACACACTCACTCACTCACTCACACAGATGCTCACAGATACACACACACTCACACACATACACACTCACACACACATGCACACACTCACACAGACACACACTCACACACACACGTATACACACACACTCACATACACACTGTCACACACACACAAATGCACACAGATACAGACACACATACACACTCACATGCACACATACACACTCACACACACAGACACACATACACACACATGCATACAGATACACGCACACAGACACTCACACACACACACACTCACGCAGACACACACTTCATAGTTCCTTTTTTAACACACATTTACTGAATTTTCCTTTACTTCGTGCGACACCTGACTGGAACCTTTGCAAACTTTTGTAAACGCTGCAGCTTTCCTAGGTCAGCGACTAAAGTGAAATAACTGGGCCCGAACACCCCACTCAAGCTTTCTGATTAATGAAAATCATTCTGATGTGAACCAAAAATATAACACCTTCAGTCATGTACTCAGCATCCTTTTTGATTTTGCCCTCCATTACATTTCACCTCATCCCATTTTACCCCATCATCTGCCTGTGCTTCCTCACCGCCTCACTGCACACTGTATCGATTTATGTATCAACTGTCCCATTCTCAGCCCTATCACTCTGGACCTCCCCCAGCCCTACCCTAACCAGGTAGATTGTGAGATCAAGAGTTGTACTGGGGGGATGGTTCAATAAGACCATAAGACAGTGAAACATAGGAGCAGAATTAGGCCATTTGGCCCATCGAGTCTGCTCTACCATTTCATCATGGCTGATCCGATTTTCCTCTCAGCCCCAACCTCCTACCTTCTCCCCGTATCCCTCCATGCCCTGACCAATCAAGAATCTATCAACTCCACTTTAAATATACATACAGACTTGGGCTCCACAGCTGCTGTGGCAAAGAATTCCACAGACAGGCTGGAATAGAAGTTCTCATTGAGCCTGGTGGTTTGTACTTTTGCCACAATAGGTCAATGCCAGGCGCAATCTCCATGGCTGTCCACACGGCTTTAGACCACCTGGACACCTACGTCAGGATGCTGTTCGACGACTATAGCTCAGCATTTAATACCGTCATTCCCACAATCCTGATTGAGAAGTAGCAGAACCTGGGCCTCTGTACCTCCCTCTGTAACTGGATCCTCGACTTACAAACTGGAAGACTATTTTCTGTGCAGATTGATGGTAACATATCCTCTTCGCTGACGATCAACACTGGCGCACCGCAGGGGTGTGTGCTTAGCCCACTGCTCTACTCTCTATATACATGACTGTGTGGCTAGACTTAGATCAAATACCATCTACAAATTTGCTGATGATACCACCACTGATGGTAGAATCTCAGATGGAGACGAGAGGGCATACAGGAGTGAGATATGCCAACTAGTGGAGTGGTGTCGCAGCAACACCTGGCACTCAACGTCAGTAAGATGAAAGAGCTGATTGTGGACTTCAGGAAGGGTAAGACGAAGGAACACATACCAATCCTCATAGAGGGATCAGAAGTGGAGAGAGTGAGCAGCTTCAAGTTCCTGGGTGTTAAGATCTCTGAGGATCTAACTTGGTCCCAACATATCAATGCAGTTATAAAGAAGGCATGACAGTGACTATACTTCATCAGGAGTTTCAAGAGATTTGGCATGTCAACAAATACACTCAAAAACTTGTATAGTTGTACCATGGAGAGCATTCTGACAGGCTGCATCACTGTCTGGTATTGGGGTGGGGGTGAGGGGCTACTGCACAGGACCGAAAGAAGCTGCAGAAGTTTGTAAATCTAGTCAGCTCCATCTTCGGTACTAGCTTACAAAGTACCCAGGACGTCTTCAGGGAGCGGTGTCTCATAAAGGCAGTGTCCATTATTAAGGGCCTCCAGCACCCAGGACAAGCCCTTTTCTCACTGTTACCATCAGGTAGGAGGTACAGAAGCCTGAAGGCACACACTCAGTGATTCAGGAACAGCTTCTTCCCCTCTGCCGTCCGATTCCTAAATGCGCATTGAACCCTTGGACACTTCTTCTTCTTCATGTGCCTTATGTGCTACACGCTTAGGAGATCCTGGCTCTCCACATCACACATTTAGATCTGTTAGTTCTTTCACAGTGTCCATATATTTGTCTTCCTCTTCCACCTTTCCCTGGCATATGGCTTTGTAATGTTAGGAATTCTATTCCTCCCTTTTCTGATGACCCAGGAATTTAAGTTTCCTCTCATTTAATATTCTCATTAAAGATCTTTTTGTCTGGGCATGTTGGAGTACTGTCTCATTAGTAATCCTATCTCTGTATGATATTTTCAGCATTCTTCCAAGAAACCACATTTCTGTTGCTTCTAAGTTTCTTTGCAGTTCTGGTGTTATAGTCCATGTTTCGGAAGCATACAGCAAGATTGACCAGATGTAACATTTAATAGCCTATGCCTTGTTGTCATAGAAATGTCTGTTGGTAAGAATGGGTGTCATTTTTTTGGAAGTTGGTTTTGGCAATGGCAATTCTTCATTTTATGTCTACTTTAAATTAAAGCTGGTCTTTTGTCCAATCTCTTGGTTACCGATGTACAATTGGCAGTTGGGAGTATCCTGCTGTTTTGGTGTTACCATACATTTGGGTTTTTTTTACAGTTGATGGTTAGACCAAAATCTGCACTTGTTTGTACTACTTTGTCTAGGAGGATTTGTAGATTTTCTGCAGCACTTGCTATTAGGGTGGTATTGTCTGCATATCTTATATTGTTGATGTTAACACCTCCAACTTTTATTCCATTTAGGCCTTCTATTTCTCTGAGAATCATTTCACTGTAGATATTAAATAATTCCGGTGAGGCAACACATCCCTGTCTAACTCCTCTTTGAATTTTAGTCCAACTGCTTATATTATCACCAATTTTTCCCACTGCCATTTGATTTCAGTATAAATTTTGAAGCAGTTGTTGGTCCCTTCCATCAATGTTTAGTTTAGCGAGAATTTGAAATAATTTTTCATGTTGCACTTTGTCAAATGCTTTAGTGAAATCAATAAACCATAAAAAGACATCATTTTGATATTCTAAACACAAAGTACACTGCAGATGCTGGTGTCAAAGCAACATGTACAACACGCTGGAGGATCTCAGCAGGTTGGGCAGCATCCGTGGAAACGAGCAGTCAACGTTTTGGGCCGAGACTCTTCCTGCCGAAGGGTCTCGGCCCGAAACGTTGACTGCTCGTTTCCACGGATGCTGCCCGACCTGCTGAGATCCTCCAGCGTGTTGTTTTGATATTCAATTACCCTTTCTGAAAGCATTCATAGTATGAAAGTTGCGTTCCTAGTTTCTCCATCCTCCATTAACCCATATTGCAGCTTAGAAGTTTCTGGCCTTAACTTGCTTTTAATTCGACTCAAAACAATTCTTAACAAAATCTTTATTATGTGACTCATGGGATTGATTGTTCTGTAACTTTCACAGTCAATAGTTCCAGGAATTTTAGGCAGAGTTATAAGTATTGATTTCAAGAGATCGTCAGGCAAAACACCAGACTCATATATGCCATTAAACAGTTCAAAAAGAATATCTATGCCCAGATCTTCTGGGGCCTGTATCATTTCCACTGAAATTTCATCAGGTCCAGTGGCTTTACCATGCTTCATGCTTTTCATTGCTTTAGTTGTTTCTTTTTTGGTAATAGGTGGGCCAGAATTAGGGTGTTTGATATCTGGGGGTTCCCCTCTGTTACCTTCAAAAAGCTGCTCTAGATACTGACTCTCACATACTTTATCTGGATCCGTCTGCTGACCTTGTGCATCCTGCAGAGGGGGTTCTCTTAATTCCCGTAATTTCCTTAATTTTCTTGTGCATTTCTTTGCTGTTGTCAATAAGGCCTTCTACTTCATTGCATTTTCCATTCAGCCATTCTTCCTTTGCAATATTGCACAGTTGTCTGGTCTGCCCGTCTAGCTCTCTGTGTTGCACTTCATTATTCTTCACTAGCCTTCCTTGTTCCATCAGATCTAGAATTTCTTGGGTTATCCCCCCTTTTGTTGGTGTGTTGGATTTCTAGTACTGGGATTATCTCCACTGCTGATCGCTGTATAGCGTATTTAAATCTGTCCCAAATAGGTGTACTTTCGTTTTCGTTGAGGTGTTCTTCCACAGCTGTTTTGAATTGTTGCTTGCTATCATTTTTAAGTTCTCCCAAAGTATACTTGTTTCTCTCTTTTCCACGTTTCAGTTTCTTTAATTTTGCTTTGATGGTAGCTATTACTGGATGGTGATCTGAACCAGAGTCTGCTCCTGGGTAGGCTTTAGAATTTGTGATATTATTTCTAAAGCGTTCATTGGTGGTAATGAAATCTGCTTGATTCCTTGTTCTATCTCCAGGGCTAATCCAAGTACACAATTCACGTGGATGGTTTTTATACCAGGTATTGGTGATAACTTCTGACACACCAACCAGTAAACCTTTCTCCATCTTCATTTTTCTCCCCTAATCCGAAAGGTCCTGTGATGTTATTAGCCCTTTCCTGTCCAACTTTGGAGATAAAATCTCCCATGACTAGTTTTATATCCTGAGATTTACATTGCTCAGAAGCACTGTCGAGATTTTCATAAAACTTGTTGAAATCCTCTTCATCCGCATCATTTGTTAGTGCATAGGCTTGGATTGTGCTAATGTTGAAAGGGTTACCCCTTAATTTAACTAAAAGCAACCGGTCGGATATCGCCCAATATCCCATAAGACATTTTGATACTCGTCTGTTTAAAATAATTCCAGCTCCATACGCATGCTGCTGACCTCCAGAATACAATATCAGAGAACTATTCTGAGTGAATTTGCCGCTGTCAGTTCATCTAGTTTCTGACAGGCCTAAGATATCAACTCCCAACCTTTTCATTCCATTTCATGTGTTGTCCTTTCTGGTGAAGTGGACGGATGTTCCCTCAGCCTTGTTCCCTTCAACACTACTTCACTTTTTTAATATATATCATCTCTGTTTTTTGCACGATTTTCAATCTATTCAATATACATAATTGATTGATTGATTTATTATTATATTTTTTCTTGTATATTATACATTGCCTAATTCTGCCCCTATGCTTTATGTTCCGATGGGAAGAGGTGGGAACTGTGGATTTGCTGCGGGGTCACCGACCTCCTGCTCAGCCGGAGTGCTGGCGTCAGAAGGAGGGGAGAGTAGGAACACATTGGATTAATCAACAACCAGGAGCAGAGAGCGGCCAGCAGGGCGGGGGGATGGGGGGACAGACAGGGCTGATCCTCCGATCCCGGGGGAGTGGGGGCACCTTTCTCCCCAGTGGCTGTGTTTGTGCCTGCTTTCAAACCCCCTCTGACGTGAGGGTCAGGAGGTTGGGGGGGGGGGCCAGAATGATCCTCCCCCGCCCCCCCCCAGGAGGACGATCCCCACCCCGACCCGGAACGAACTCCCGGAGGAGGTGGCGGATGGGAGAGCCACCACTCGTACAGGCCCTTTGGCCCATCTTGGCTGTACTAACCCATTTACTCGGTTTCAGCAGTCCTGTTTCCCTGCAGTACCTCTGTAAAACACTGTGCTTTGCTGACGTAAATGCTTGTCGAAACGTTGTATCAATTTCTCCTCCTGGTTAAAAAAAAATGTTTCCCTCCCCTCTTCTGTTCCCCACTCTGGCCTCTAACCTCTTCTCACCCACCCATCACTATCCCCTGGTGCCCCTCCTCCTTCCCTTTCTCCCATGGTCCGCTCTCCTCTCCCACCAGATTCCTTCCTCTCCAGCCCTTTACCCTTCCCTTCCTCCTGGCTTCACCCAGCTAGTCCTACCCCCCCCCAACATGTTAATCTGGCATCTGGCCCCCTCTTCCTTTCCAGCCCTGAAGAAGGGTAACAGCCCGAAACATCGACTGTTTATTTACATCCATTCGTGCTATCTGACCTGCTTTCCACTGATATTTCCTCCAGTATTTTGTCTTGTGTGTGTGTTACAGATCATCCCCTTCCCTTCCACTCTCTCCCTCTTCCCCTTCTTCCCTCTTCCTCCTTCCCTACCTCCACATCACTCCTTCTCCCCGTACCTTCCCTCTCGCTTCCTCCCCTCCCCTCCCTGTCCAACCCCCTGCTAAAGAGTTCTCTGCTGACAGATGTGTCCGATATGGACAGTTTGGCTCTGCCTGTGACTGTAGGAGTTGTGGGCATGTCATGGGAACCAGCTTCTCATCAGTGGACTGTCCACACTTCCCCTGCCTCGGCTAAGCCAGTACAATCAAAATCCCCCACCCACTCCGGGCATTCTCTCTTCTCCCTCTCCCATCGAGTAGTCTGAAAGCACGTCCCACCAGGCTCAAGGACAGCTTCTATCCCAGTGTTCCCTGTACCCTAGTACGATAAGATAGACACTCGACCTCACAGTCTAACGGTTATGATCTTGTACCTCACTGTCTGCCTCATCTGCACTCTCTCTGTGGCTGTGACACTCTATTCCAATTCTGTTACTGTTCACCTTGTTCCACCTCAATACACTGTGTAATGATCTGATCTGTGTGAACAATATACAAGACAAGATTGTCACTGTATCTCGGTACACGTCAACAATAATAAACCAATTCCAATTCTGTTATTGTTTGACCTTGTTCCACCTCAATACACTGTGTAATGATGTGATCTGTGTGAACGATATACAAGACAAGATTGTCACTGTATCTCGGTACACGTCAACAATAATAAACCAATTCCAATTCTGTTATTGTTTGACCTTGTTCCACCTCAATACACTGTGTAATGATGTGATCTGTGTGAACGATATACAAGACAAGATTGTCACTGTATCTCGGTACACGTCATCAATAATAAACCAATTCCAATTCTGTTCTTGTTTGACCTTGTTCCACCTCAATACACTGTGTAATGATGTGATCTGTGTGAACGATATACAAGACAAGATTGTCACTGTATCTCGGTACACGTCAACAATAATAAACCAATTCCAATTCTGTTACTGTTCACCTTGTTCCGCCTCAATACACTGTGTAATGATGTGATCTGTGTGAACGATATACAAGACAAGATTGTCACTGTATCTCGGTACACGTCATCAATAATAAACCAATTCCAATTCTGTTATTGTTTGACCCTGCTCTGCCTCAGTACACTGTGTAATGATGTGATCTGTGTGAACGACAAGACAAGATTGTCACTGTATCTCGGTACACATCAACAATAATAAACGGATTCCAATTCTGTTATTGTTTGACCCTGCTCTGCCTCAGTACACTGTGTAATGATGTGATCTGTGTGAACGATATACAAGACAAGATTGTCACTGTATCTCGGTACACGTCAACAATAATAAACCAATTCCAATTCTGTTATTGTTTGACCTTGTTCTACCTCAATACACTGTGTAATGATGTGATCTGTGTGAACGATATACAAGACAAGATTGTCACAGTATCTCGGTACACGTCAACAGTAATAAACCAATTCCAATTCTGTTATTGTTTGACATTGTTCTACCTCAGTACACTGTGTAATGATGTGATCTGTGTGAACGATATACAAGACAAGATTGTCACTGTATCTCATGCATATCAACAATAATAAACCAATTCCAATTCTGTTATTGTTTGACCTTGTTCTACCTCAATACACTGTGTAATGATGTGATCTGTGTGAACGATATACAAGACAAGATTGTCACAGTATCTCGGTACACGTCAACAGTAATAAACCAATTCCAATTCTGTTATTGTTTGACCTTGTTCTACCTCAGTACACTGTGTAATGATGTGATCTGTGTGAACGATATACAAGACAAGATTGTCACTGTATCTCGGTACACGTCAACAATAATAAACCAATTCCAATTCTGTTATTGTTTGACCTTGTTCTACCTCAATACACTGTGTAATGATGTGATCTGTGTGAACGATATACAAGACAAGATTGTCACTGTATCTCGGTACACGTCATCAATAATAAACCAATTCCAATTCTGTTATTGTTTGACCCTGCTCTGCCTCAGTACACTGTGTAATGATGTGATCTGTGTGAACGATATACAAGACAAGATTGTCACTGTATCTCGGTACACGTCATCAATAATAAACCAATTCCAATTCTGTTATTGTTTGACCCTGCTCTGCCTCAGTACACTGTGTAATGATGTGATCTGTGTGAACGATATACAAGACAAGATTGTCACTGTATCTCGGTACACATCAACAATAATAAACCAATTCCAATTCTGTTATTGTTTGTCCTTGTTCCACCTCAATACACTGTGTAATGATGTGATCTCTGTGAACGATATACAAGACAAGATTGTCACTGTATCTCGGTACACGTCAACAATAATAAACCAATTCCAATTCTGTTACTGTTCACCTTGTTCCACCTCAATACACTGTGTAATGATGTGATCTGTGTGAACGATATACAAGACAAGATTGTCACTGTATCTCGGTACACGTCAACAGTAATAAACCAATTCCAATTCTGTTATTGTTTGACCTTGTTCCACCTCAATACACTGTGTAATGATGTGATCTGTGTGAACGATATACAAGACAAGATTGTCACTGTATCTCGGTACACGTCAACAGTAATAAACCATTTCCAATTCTGTTATTGTTTGACCTTGTTCTACCTCAGTACACTGTGTAATGATGTGATCTGTGTGAGCGATATACAAGACAAGATTGTCACTGTATCTCAATGAATGTCAACAATAATAAACCAATTCCAATGCCAATTCCTGGCCACCGGCAGCTCCCGCCCCCTTTAGATCATCAGTTCCCTCCCCCTGACCATTGCTAAGCCTTGGGCATTCACTGCTGAGACACGCGGAGAGTCCCCTCGATGCCACCCGCACGCAGCCTCAGGTGAGGGTAGATGGGTCAAGGGAGTGGTGTTGTGAACTGACTGGGGACTGGATCCTAGGGAACGTCAGCCTGTCTAACAATGTGTGCACTGGGCCGGGGAGGTGGCCGGCTCTGGGCATTTCTCGGACCTCAGTAGGGTCACCCTCCCCCCCCCCCCCACCGCCTGGCTCCCTACACCCCTGGGGTAGCAGCCGCCTTCCCTTCTCCAGACTCCCCTCCTGACCCCAGTCCCAGTGACGTCCGCCTGAATCCTGTCTGTGCCCTGCGTAACTGGTGACACCGTCCCTAAAGCTGGCGATCAGAACTGTGCACTGTGTATCCACAGCTTCACCCCTTCACCGTCTAATAACTCAAACTCTCTCTCGTTACCCCGCTCCTATCCGTCCCCTCCCCCTCTTCCACCTGACCCCCTCTCATCACTCTACTCATCTGCCCTACCCATCTCCCCCTCACCTATCTTTCCTCCTCAAATACCTTCTCATTTTCCCTCTCCTCTCTCTGCTCCTCAACATCCCTCCCCTGTCTGTCTTCCCCCTCCCTCATCTCATGTTTACTTCTGCTCCTCAACCTTCCTCCCTCCCTGCCTTCCCCTCTCCTTTATCTCCCATCTCTTTACATTCCTCAACCTCTCTCTCCTACTTGTCTTCCCTCTCCTACCTCTCCCCCTCTCCTTCATCTGCCATCTCTACCTCCGCTCCCCAACCTCCCTCTCCTACCTCTCCCTCTGACCTTCTCCTCCATCTCCACCGAGTGACCCGTTTCGGAACTGGACACACCCGGTGACTCTGCCGCCCACCCCACCCCCTCGCTCTCTGGAACACCCCCACCCTCCCTCTCATCTCTCCCCAGACAGGGCAGCCCCTTGTTCTGAGTCTGAACCCTCGCACTTCCTGACACCCACTCCTTCAGAACTCCCCCTCCCGCCCCAAGAGGAGAAATCGGCTCTCGTTCACAGCACTCTCCATGTCATCGACAAACTGAGCACAGTGACCCTCGGTGTATTGCTCTGACAAAGTCCAACAAGGTTTGCCTCTGCAAACTGAACGGTTTGGGCCCTGCCCCCTCGCCTCTCAGCCAAGCTGATCGCTGCTCGGAATTGTCACGTGTTCCGAGGTACAGCCAGAGTTCAGAGTTCAACTGCTAGAGGGGTCCCTGCGATCGCGTGGGCTTGCTCCCACAGTCCGAGCACATACAGAGTCTTAGGCTCACATACACGTAGCGAGGGTGCCTGAGACGTTTGCCCGGTACTGTATTTGTCAACGTGGAGCGGAGAGCGGGATGGTAAATCTGGCGGGAGCAAAGGATGCTGCGATTGGTGAGGGTGGAGTGCCACGGGAGGGGTGTGGGATTGGTGGTAGAGGAGTGCCAGGGGCTTGGGTGCAGACACCCCCAGCCCTGAGACACCAGGCCAGGTCCTTGGAGTGCAAACATTTGGTTTATCGATCATCACAGAATGTCTCTCTAGCGCTTCCAGTTTCCTCCCCTCTCCTTGCCCCTTCCACTCTCAGTCCACAATAGAAATCCCTATCAGAATCGGGTTTGTCGTCACTCACATATCTCATGAATTTTTTGGGGTTTTTTGGTGACAGCTGTACAAGAGTTGGGAGATCATGTTCCCTTGGGTTAGTGGGTAGAGGCAGATACATTAGTGACATTTAAGAGACTCTTAGATAGGCAAATGGATGGTAGATAATGGGGGTTTATGTAGGAGGTAAAGTTTAGATTGATCTTAGTGTAGGTTAAAAGGTCGGCAAAACATCATGGGTTGAAGCACCCTCAGTGTTCCATGTTCGATTTTCTGTGTTCAATGGTGTGTGTTCTATGCTCTCTGTTCTGTGTTCTGTGTTCTACACTCTGTGTGTTCTATGCTCTGTATACTATGTTCTATGCTCTGCATTTTACATTCTGTGTTCTGTGTTCTATGTTCTGTGTTCTACATTCTGTGTTCTGTGTTCTATGTTCTGTGTTCCGTGTTCTGTGTTCTATGTTCTGTGTTCTGTGTTCTATGTTCCATGTTCTATGTTCTGTGTTCTATGTTCTGTGTTCTGTGTTCTATGTTCCATGTTCTATGTTCTGTGTTCTATGTTCTGTGTTCTATGTTCTGTGTTCTGTGTTCTATGTTCCATGTTCTATGTTCTGTGTTCTATGTTCTATGTTCTGTGTTCTATGTTCCATGTTCTATGTTCTATGTTCTGTGTTCTACATTCTGTGTTCTATGTTCCATGTTCTATGTTCTGTGTTCTACATTCTGTGTTCTGTGTTCTATGTTCTGTGTTCCGTGTTCTGTGTTCTATGTTCTGTGTTCTGTGTTCTATGTTCCATGTTCTATGTTCTGTGTTCTATGTTCTGTGTTCTGTGTTCTATGTTCCATGTTCTATGTTCTGTGTTCTATGTTCTGTGTTCTGTGTTCTATGTTCTGTGTTCTGTGTTCTATGTTCCATGTTCTATGTTCTGTGTTCTATGTTCTATGTTCTGTGTTCTATGTTCCATGTTCTATGTTCTATGTTCTGTGTTCTACATTCTGTGTTCTATGTTCCATGTTCTATGTTCTGTGTTCTACATTCTGTGTTCTATGCTGTACAATAACAACTAAATTCGAGGTTAAGGGACAGATGTGGAATAAACACACATAACTGTCTAAACTCCAGCTGGTACAGAGGGTTCTGATTAATTGGGACACAATTGCACTCAGCAATCGACTGATCTCTCTCTCTCTCTCGATGGTGAGTGAGAGTTTGCTGCCGATTCTCGAGTTGGGGAACTCAACTGACTGGCATCGGAATAGAGAGTGTTGTCTCCCCTGTCACTGTGGAAGGAGCGATATCTGCCTCTCCCTTGTCAGAGAGAGAGAGGGGGGGGGAGAGAGAGAGAGAGAGAGAGAGAGAGAGGAAGAGGGAGGGAGAGGGAAAGAGAGAGGGAGAGGGAGAGAGAGAGAGAGGGGAGAGAGAGAGAGAGACAGAGAGAAGGAGAGGGAGGGAGAGGGAAAGAGGGAGGGAGAGGGAAAGAGAGAGGGAGAGAGAGAGCGCATGAGAGGGAGAGAGAGAGCACGAGAGGGAGAGAGAGAGAGAGAGACAGACAGACAGAGAGAAGGAGAGAGAGAGAGAGAGAGGGGGAGAGAGAGAGAGAGAGAGAGAGAGAGAGAGAGAGGCGGGGGGGGGGAGAGAGAGAGAGAGGGACAGACAGAGCCTGTGGGACGTGGACAATGCTGGAGTGAGCAGTTTGTTTCTGACTCTGTAGACCACGGTCTCTCTTTGGGGGCTTTGCTGCTGCTGGCAGGGTGGGTGGAGGGAATGTGGATGCTTTATGCTGGAATAGGTGGGGGGAGGGAGACAGGTGATGCTGTTTGTGTGGGGGGTGCGGCTTTGGGGCTCTTACATTTTTTCCTTCATTCATCCTCTGGCTTTTTCTTCCGCATTGAGGGTGTCTGTGGAGAGTAAGAGTTTCAGGTTGTACCCTGACACTTAACCATTGAACTACTGAACACCGTGACAATACACCTTTGCCCAGTTAAAGGGCTATCCCACTTAGCAAAAGTTTTAAGGAAATAGTTAAAAAGCTGTATTTAAAAAAACACCATCTAACAGAGTAACAAATTATGTATTTAAATGAATATAGAACAACTTTGAACAATAATGACAGCACAGCACAGCAGTGCTATAAAACTGTGAATGCCAGCGTACACTGTGTTTTGATTGACAAATTCCTCACACTGAGTGCAGATGGCGGACTGCCTTCATACAATGCTTTCGACAAATGCATCCTCCAAATCATCTCCATCGTAGCATTCAAGGTGATTCAACGTCTGCGCTGAAATAGTGAAACTTTGCATTTCCCCCTTTCCCCCGGCCCTTCTTGGCATCGCCAGCCCTGAGTGCCCGACTTGAAACCGCAGTGAGCAAAGCAATTACCTCATTGCTTATTTCTCGCTGACTATCAGTTACAAAAATCACTGTTTTTTTCATCAACACATGCACACGCAAGTGACACTGTTTCAAGACTGCTCGCTCTGAGCACGCCCACGCCCACACAAGTGCACACGACTGGGCATCAAAGGATGAGGCGAGAAGGCAGACGTGTGGGGCCGAGTGGGATCCGGGATCGGCCGTGATGGATCGGCGGAGCAGACCCGATGGGCCGAATGGCCAGATTCTGCTCCTCGGTCTCATGGCTAGTTAGAAACTGATCGGTAACAGTCCCCTGTCCCAATTAGGCGGCGCGGTGTCCCAAATAAACGAAGGGAATCCGTTCTCGAAGAGTTGTCCCAAATAAGCGGCTGCCCCGATTAATCCATGGCCCAATTAACCAGAATCTGACGTTTAAAGCAACACACAATGTAAATTAGTTTAAAACGTCCTGTTTTGCCCTTGGTGTTTTTTTCAGTCGGTCTTTATGATGTATAGTTTCTTTTTCATAAAATCCACGACATTTACTTTCCTGTAAATCCTTCCGAGAGAACGTATACCATGTTCGTATATGGTAACATTCACGTACTTTGATAGATTAAAAAAACTTTGAGCTGTTAAAGGGCTTTGAGGTGAGGTTGAAACGGGGGCCTGCAGACGAAAGTTTCCATGCTGGGGCGGCGGCTGCACACAGCGAGCTGCTACAGGAAGTGGTTGAAGCAGGTAGCGGTGCGGCGTTTGAGAAACAGATCTGGGGATAGGAGCGGTTTGCAGGGGGTGTTGTGAGCCGAACGCGGGCAGGCGGGGTTGGGGGAGAGAGAGGCGAGCTGCGCACTGTGTAACTCTGAGACGAAGTAAGCTGCCCTACTTCAGCTGAGAGGTGGAAAAGGGGAGCGGATGTGTGCGCCCGAGGGCAGAATTACAATGTGGTTCGGGAGCTGGTTGAGGGGAAGAGGAGGTTACAAGTGTTGCAGAGTGAGAGAGAGGAGACAGAGGGGAGGCGGAGAGATGGGGGAGAAAGAGACGGGAGAGACAGGCAGGGCAGACGGGAAGGATAGAGAAAGAGGGAGCGGGGTGAGGGCAGCGAGAGGGGAAAATGGAGGAGAAGGGAGAGAAATAGAAGAGGAGAGGAAGAGAGATAGTGAGAGGAGAGGGGAGGGGAAGAGAGAGAGGACAAAGTGTTTGAGTGGAGAGGGACAGAAGAGGACAGAGAGAAAGGAGAGAGAGGTGGATGGGGAGCAAGAGGGAGGGAAAGAGATTGGAGAAAAAGTGTACAGGAGGGAGAGAGAGAAGGGGATAGAGAGGCAGAGGAGAGAGAGAGAGAGAGCGATAGAGAGAGATGCAGTCACTGGGGGAGGAAGTGGTTGTCACTACACGTGGGGTCCTGGGCTCTGGAGGCAGATATAGCGGGAGGGCTGTACGACCCTGGCTGAACTCTGGGCGAGATGCATTGAGAGAACAGTGAACTCCAGAGAGCATGGTACAGGAGAGAGGGTGCGAGAAAGGTCTGTGAAAGGGCACCCAGGGGCAGGACTTTACGTCACACAAAGGCATGGCAGAGAAACAGGGCCTCTTGCTGACACTGAGCACCCATTTCTGCTCATAGAGTCATGGAGCACCACAGGCCATTAGGCCCATCTAGTCTGTGCCAGCCTTCTGCCTAGTCCCTGTCCCCAGACTGTAGCCCACCATACCCCTCCCAGTCTATCCAAACTTCTCTTTGATGTTGCAATCAAACCTGCACCCACCACATCGTTCCACACCCACACCAGCCTCTGTGAGCTGGACCCCTCAGGATCCCCTTAAACGTTTCACCTTTCACCCTTAACCCATGACCTCTGGTTCTAGTCCCATCCAACCTGGGGGGGGGGAGAAAGTCTGCTTGCGTTCTACCTCTACCCCTCTTAATTTTGTAAACCTCTATAAGGTCTCTCCGCATTCCCCTGTATCAAAGCCTTTCAGGTCTTCGAGTCCCGCTAACATCTGCACTCCTTCAATCTTACAGACATCTTTCCTGTAGGCTGGTGACCAGAACTGCCCAGTTAGGCCTCAGGCCTCGCCAATTCCCACCGCTGCCTGTGAGGAGTCTGTACGTCCTCTCCCCGTGATCGCGTGGGTTTCCTCCGGGTGCTCCGGTTTCTTCCCACCGTCTAAACACCGATGGGTCGGTGGGTTAATTGGTCATTGTAGATTGGCCGGTGATCAGTCTAGGATTAAATTGGGGGGTTGCTGGCCTATTCCGCGCTGCACCGGAATACACAAAAAAGAAAACCCTTACTCGCTTTATTTTATTCTCAAAGTCAGAACAAGAATCAGGTGCATTGGCACTGATGGACGTCGTGAAATGTGTTGCTTGTGGCATGAAAAGTTACTATGACTTTCAATACTGCAGATAAATAAATAAATCTTGCAGAAGCGGAATAGTGAGGCAGTGTTCACTGGCCGGTCAGAAATCCAATGGCGGATGGGCCTGAAACACAGAGTGTGGGTCTTCAGGCTCCTGTGCCTCCTCCCCGATGGGTAGTAACGAAAAGAGGGCAAGTCCCATGTCATCAGCCACCTTCGTGAAGCACTACCTCAAAGTCCAAAGCAAATTTATTATCGAAGTACTGCGAGGTCACCAGGTACATATTCTTGCCTGCATACTCAACAAATCTATAGACTACCTGGAGGGGTAGGTAGTGCCGAGGAGGCAAGGCGATTGCAGCGGGGCTTAGACACATTGGAAGAACGGGCAAAAAGTGGCAGATGGAATACAGTGTTGGGAAATGTACGGCAATGCGTTTTGGTAAAAGGAACAGTGGTGCGGACTATTATCTAAATGGGGAGGAGGTTGAAACATCAGAGGCACAAAGGGATTTAGGAGTCCTCGTTCTAGACTCCCAGAAGGTTAATTCACAGGTTGAGTCTGTGGTAAAGAAGGCAAATGCAATGTTGGCTTTTATTTCAAGGGGAATAGAATATAAAAGTAAAGAGATAATGCTGAGCCTTTATAAGACACTAGTCGGGCCGCACTTGGGAGTATCGTCAACAGTTTTGGGACCCACATCTCAGAAAGGATGTGTTGTCACTGGAGGGAGTGCAAAGGAGGTTCACAAGGATGATTCTGGGAATTAAGGTGTTAACATAGGAGAAGTGTTTGGTAGCTTTGGTCCTGTACTCATTGGAATGGGACCTCATTGAAACCTACTGAATGTTGAAAGGCCTAGATATGGTGGATGTGAGAAGAATGTTTCCTATGGTGGGGATATCCAGAACTAGAGGGCACAGCCTCAAAATCGAGGGGATGACCCTTTAGAACAGAGGTAAGGAGGAAGAGAGTAGTGAATCTGCCACAGACTGCGGTGGAGGCCAAGTCCGTGGGTATATTTAAGGCGGAAGTTGATCGGCCAGGGCATCGAAGGACACGGCGAGATGGCAGGTGTACGGGGTTGAGTGGGATCCGGGATCAGCCCTGATGGAATGGCCTCATTCTGCTCCTATGTCTTATGGCAGGTGTACGGGGTTGAGTGGGATCCGGGATCAGCCCTGATGGAATGGCCTCATTCTGCTCCTATGTCTTATGGTCTTATCGCAACCATAACAGAAGCAATTGAAGACCGAGCAATTAGTGTAGAAGACAACAAACTGTACAAATACAAAAAGAAGAAATAATAATGATAAATAAATAACAATAAATATCAAGATCATGAGATGAAGAGTCCTTAGGTCGTGGGAACATTCCAATGATTGGTGGGGAGAGGAGGGGGAGAGGGAGGGCAGTTCCCGAGACGGAGCTGGCCGACTCGACACCCCTCGCCACTGCGCTCCTGCACCGTCCCGGGCGGTGTTGCAATACCGGCGTTCGGCCGGGAATGCTGCCCGGCGTCCGTCTGAATATATTTGGTGACGTCTTTGGTGACACGGCAGATCTCCTCAAACCGCCAACGGAGGGTAGACGCCGGCCAGCCCCCTCGGCGATGCTGCGCTGGGCTCCGGACGGACCCTCGGCGATGCTGCCGGGGCCCCGGAACTTGCGGCAGCTGAGCATCGCACGGTGAGGAGCGGCCTGCGTTCTCCTGACTTCGCTCCCTGAAGCCCCCCCCCACCCCCACCCCCATCAGTTGCCCGGTCTGAGTGCGAGGGGGCTGTTGCGAAGCCACTCGTCCGGCTCTCGCAGCAGCGGGGTAGAAGCTGACCTTCAGCCCAAGCGGGCACATGCTTTCAAGGGGCGTGAGTCGGGTTTAATGTCGCCGGCTTCTGATGTGAAACTCGTTGCCTTGTGTATGTTGCAATGCCCGGTGATGAACCGTGAATGATCACAGTGGCTCCTGAAGGTTGTTATGGCCGGCGGTGGCAATGGGGACAGGCTCCCACCGCCGATTCAGTGCTCCCAGCGGCGTACCGTGTCTCCCACAGCCTCTGACAACCAACACCACCGGCTCCTGGCCGTCACTCAGCCCGGCGGAACCGTCTCTACTTGACAGGAGCAGGGCCAAGGGAGGGTCGCCGGCGCCTTAACAACCAGTCGCTTCGGGCAGCCGCGGACGGCAGCTCGTCCGGGCGAAGGAAGGCTCTGGCCTCCGCTGCCTTGCGGCTGCACCCGCGCATAGGGAGGGGTTCACAGGGAAAAACCGGGAGCCGGAGTCCCCCGTTGGGCAAGGCCGACCGGCAAACTCCTGTGACGCTCTGCTGGTACCAAACTGCATCGGTCTGTGGGTTCATCAGATGGGTGGGTGCTTGCTACGTGGGTGACAGTTCGCCCTCCATATCATACTGCCCGGGCTTGCGTATCTAGACAGCTGGGAGGCAACGCCCTCGGGCAGCTCTGACCGACAGAGGCCCTCTCTCACTCAAATGACAGTGAGAAGTCTGAGTAGGACGGAAAGCAGAGAGGCGGCGCTTATGGGCTGGAAGACGCTCCGTTGAGTGTGTGTCTTCAGGCTGGTGTACCGGGGCACTGGGAAGCGTAGATGGAGACCAGGGTGCTGTGATGACTCTGCGCACTGCGTCCCGTGCGTGCTCCGGAATAGAGGTCGGAGTATTTTCACGGGAACGTAGAAGGGAGGGAGAGAGCGGTGACCATACAGAGGCACAGAGATTGGGTGGGGGTACCGGATCTTTCAGATAGGGCGGGGCGTTTAAAACTGAACAGGGGAGAAGTTTAAGTCCACTATGAAGAAAGCATCTTTACCTCCTTGGGAGTTTGCATAGATTGGGGCTTGCCGTCTAAAACTTTGACAAGCTTCGAAAGATGTGCACAGTGGCGGCTGTTTTGACTGGCTGCATGGGGAGACACCAGTGCCCTTCAACGGAAAATCCTTCGAAAGGTAGTGGATGCGGCCCAGCCCATCCCGGGTAAAGCCCTCCCCACCGTTAATGAAACGCTGCTGCAGGAAATCAGCATCCATCATCGAGGACCCCCACTAACCAGACCATGTTGCTGCCATCAGGAAGAAGGTACAGGAGCCTCAGGACTCACACCACAAGGGTCAGGGACAGTTACTACCCCCCAATCATCAGGAAGAAGGTACGGGAGCCTCAGGACTCACACCACCAGGGTCAGGGACAGTTACTACCCCTCAGACATCAGGAAGAAGGTACAGGAGCCTCAGGACCCTCACCACCAGGGTCAGGAACAGATACTACCCCCCGAACATCAGGAAGAAGGTACAGGAGCCTCAGGACCCTCACCACCAGGGTCAGGAACAGATACTACCCCCCGAACATCAGGAAGAAGGTACAGGAGCCTCAGGACTCACACCACCAGGGTCAGGAACAGATACTACCCCCCGGACATCAGGAAGAAGGTACAGGAGCCTCAGGACTCACACCACCAGGGTCAGGAACAGATACTACCCCCCGAACATCAGGAAGAAGGTACAGGAGCCTCAGGACTCACACCACAAGGGTCAGGGACAGTTACTACCCCCCGAACATCAGGAAGAAGGTACGGGAGCCTCAGGACCCACACCACCAGGGTCAGGGACAGTTACTACCCCCCGAACATCAGGAAGAAGGTACAGGAGCCTCAGGACCCACACCACCAGGGTCAGGAACAGATACTACCCCCCGAACATCAGGAAGAAGGTACAGGAGCCTCAGGACTCACACCACCAGGGTCAGGGACAGTTACTACCCCCCAAACATCAGGAAGAAGGTACAGGAGCCTCAGGACCCACACCACCAGGGTCAGGGACAGTTACTACCCCTCAGACATCAGGCTCCTGAACCAGAGAGGATAACTTCACTCAACACTCACTCGCCCCATCATTGGAATGTTCCCACAACCTATGGGCTCACTTTCAAGGACTCTTCATCTCATGATCGTGATATTTATTGTTATTTATTTATCATCATTATCTCTCTGTACTTGCACAGTTTGTGTCTCTAGCGCCCTGGTTGAGTGCCCGAGTCGGGGCGGTCTTCCATTGATTCTATTACGGATTCATTGAGTATGCCCAAGTTCATCTCAGGGTTGTATATGGCGACAGACAGCAAATGTACTTTGATGATAAATTTACTTTCAGCTTTAAATGATAGTTTTACCGAGGGGGTTGGTCCATATGTAGCGTGAGAAAAGTGGCGGAGGTGCGTGCATTGACAGTGTTTGAGAGGGACTGGAAGAGCGACGGGGATGTGAATGGATTGGGTTAGGGTGGATGAGGTAGAGTATCGATAGGGCTCGTGGACACTGCTGTCAGCAGGAAGGGCGGAGGTGTTCTTGTCTTCGTCAACGGTGCTGAGGTAGAGAGAGCACCAGCAATGGTCTGTCCTGACCCTAACGCATTGACCAAGGGGCCAACGCCTCCACTTCCTCAGCAGGCTAAAGAAACTTAGCACGTCCCCATCGACGCTTACCAAGTACCAAAGGAACCATGCACTCAACGTATCAGGTACAGTAATGGCTCTGCCCATGACTGTGGCAGACTGCAGAGAGTTGTGGGCACAGCTCAGCACATCACGGAAACCAACCTCCCCTCCGTCGACTCTGCCTACACTTCCCATTGCCTCGGTGAAGATGCAACTGAAAACCCCCACCCACCCCAGGCATTCTCTCCTCTCTCCCCTTATCGACCAGAAGATACAAAAGTCTGATAGCATGTCCCACCAACTTCAAAGAAGTCTTCACACTGTTGTTATAGAAAAAATGAATGATTTCCCAGTATGATAAGATAACTTGGGTTCACACTCTACTTCGTTATGACCTCGTACCTCACTGTCTGCCTCCTCGGCACTTTCTCTGTAACTGTGACACTCTATTCTACATTCTGTTATTGTTTGACCTTGTTCTACCTCAATACACTGTGTAATGATGTGATCTGTGTGAACGATATACAAGACAAGATTGTCACTGCATCTCGGTACACGTCATCAATAATAAACCAATTCCAATTCTGTTATTGTTTGACCTTGTTCTGCCTCAATACACTGTGTAATGATGTGATCTGTGTGAACGATATACAAGACAAGATTGTCACTGTATCTCGGTACACATCAACAATAATAAACCAATTCCAATTCTGTTATTGTTTGACCTTGTTCTACCTCAGTACACTGTGTAATGATGTGATCTGTGTGAACGATATACAAGACAAGATTGTCACTGTATCTCGGTACACATCAACAATAATAAACCAATTCCAATTCTGTTATTGTTTGACCTTGTTCTGCCTCAATACACTGTGTAATGATGTGATCTGTGTGAACGATATACAAGACAAGATTGTCACTGTATCTCGGTACACGTCATCAATAATAAACCAATTCCAATTCTGTTATTGTTTGACCTTGTTCTGCCTCAATACACTGTGTAATGATGTGATCTGTGTGAACGATATACAAGACAAGATTGTCACTGTATCTCGGTACACGTCATCAATAATAAACCAATTCCAATTCTGTTATTGTTTGACCTTGTTCTGCCTCAATACACTGTGTAATGATGTGATCTGTGTGAACGATATACAAGACAAGATTGTCACTGTATCTCGGTACACATCAACAGTAATCTGTTTGTACATTTATAATAACTTTATGCACCAAACAGATGGGCTGAAGGGACTGATTCTGTGCTGTAGAATCCCAGAAGTCCCAGAAAGAGTGAGGGACGGGAGGGGAGTGGTGGGGTGGGGTGGGGGGAAATGTTCTCTGGAAGGCTGTTGTTGAGGGCACCCTCTCTTCTCTGCCCAGGTGGTCCCTGCTGGTCTCGGTGTTGGCCCTGGTGACCAGTAGCCATGGCAGCTCCATGTTTGGGGAGATTACCTCGCCTGGCTACCCATCCTCCTATCCCAACAAGAACCAGAGCGAATGGACGATCGGCGTGCCCCTCGGCTATCGGGTCCAGCTGCACTTCCGCCACTTCCAGCTGGAGCCGTCCCAGGACTGCGTGTACGATCGGCTCAAGGTGGGAGTGGTGGCCTGAGGGGAAGGGGTGGCAGGTGTCCAGACATGCACTGAGTGTGTGAGGGTGTGTGTCTTTGAGTCTGTAAGTGTGTGTGTGTCTGTCTCTCTTTCTTTGTTTTTGTGTCTCTGTGCTTTGAGTAAGTGTGTGTGGGTGTGGGTATGTCTGTGCTTTAAGTGTGTGTCTGTGTGTGTGTGTGTGTCTGTTCATGTGGGTGTGTGTATCTCTGTGCTTTGAGTCTGTGTGTGTGTCTGTCTTTCTCTGTGAGTGCATCTGTTTGTCTGTCTTTCGCTCTGTGTGTGTGTCTGTCTCTCTGTGTATATGCGTGTCTGTGTTTTGAGTGTGTGTGTGTGTGTCTGTCTTTCTGTGTGTGTGTGTGTGTGTGTGTGTCTGTCTTTCTGTGTGTGTGTGTGTGTGTGTGACCTAATAAAGTATGTTCGTGGTCTTCTGTGGCTGTGGTCCGTCCACTTCGAGGTTCGACGTGTTGTGCGTTCAGAGATGCTCCTCTGCACACCACTGTTGTGACGTGTGGTTGTTTGAGTCACTGTCAGCTTGAACCAGTCCGGCCATTCTCCTCTCACCTCTCCCATTAACAAGGCCCTGTCACCCACAGAACTGCCACTCACTGGGTGCTTTTTGATTTCTGCACCATTCCCTGTAAACCCTGGAGACGGTTTTGCATGAAAATACCAGGGGATCAGCTCTCAGACCACCCCATCTGGCACCAACAATCATTCCACAGTGAAAGCTACATGATTGATATCTCTTTGACGTTTGGTCTGAACAACGACTGGACCCTGCAACTGGGCTTGCAAGCCCAGAGAGCTGGGATGCAATCTCTGTGGCCAACTCTCACCGACAGAGGCCTCACCATGGATGGCATTGATATGCCAGGCCCAGGATAGGTGCCCAGAGACGCTAACACCCAGGAAGTTCAAACAGCTCACCCTTTCCAGCACAGGCCCCTGGAGTGTGATCCCATTCAGGAAGACAACAATCATTAGAGTGTGTCTTTGTCTGTGTGGGGAGTGAGTGTCAGAGCCCAGCCGAGAGTGAATGAGTGTTTGTGTGTGATGGTGTGGAGCTCTAATCCCATCTTCCTGTCCCCGACAGGTCAGCTCCGGAGGGAAAGCTCTCGGCATCTTCTGTGGGAATGATGACTCCGACGTCGGCAACCCACCCAGAGGTCAGATCCTGACATCCACTGGGAACACCATGAAGCTGGAATTCCAGTCAGATTTTTCCAATGAGGGAAAGTTCCTTGGATTCCTGCTTTACTATGAAGCGATTGGTAAGGGACTGACAGGAACCCATCAAGTGCCTGTGATCCGAGGAGAATTCTAAGTCCGACAGACCCGGGAGTGTGTGAGGGGACGGTGTGGGGAGAGTTTCTCCCTGGGGGGTGTGTGAGGGGATGGTGTGGGGGGAGTTTCACTCTGGGAGTGTGTGAGGGGACGGTGTGGGGGGAGTTTCACTCTGGGAGTGTGTGATGGGACGGTGTGGGGGGAGTTTCACTCTGGGAGTGTGTGAGGGGACGGTGTGGGGGGAGTTTCACTCTGGGAGTGTGTGATGGGACGGTGTGGGGAGAGTTTCACTCTGGGAGTGTGTGAGGGGATGGTGTGGGGGGAGTTTCACTCTGGGAGTGTGTGAGGGGACGGCGTGGGGGGAGTTTCACTCTGGGAGTGTGTGAGGGGACGGTGTGGGGGGAGTTTCACTCTGGGAGTGTGTGAGGGGACGGTGTGGGGGGAGTTTCACTCTGGGAGTGTGTGATGGGACGGTGTGGGGGGAGTTTCACTCTGGGAGTGTGTGAGGGGATGGTGTGGGGGGAGTTTCACTCTGGGAGTGTGTGTTGGGACGGTGTGGGGGGAGTTTCACTCTGGGAGTGTGTGAGGGGATGGTGTGGGGGGAGTTTCACTCTGGGAGTGTGTGAGGGGACGGCGTGGGGGGAGTTTCACTCTGGGAGTGTGTGAGGGGACGGTGTGGGGGGAGTTTCACTCTGGGAGTGTGTGAGGGGACGGTGTGGGGGGAGTTTCACTCTGGGAGTGTGTGAGGGGATGGTGTGGGGGGAGTTTCACTCTGGGAGTGTGTGAGGGGATGGTGTGGGGGGAGTTTCACTCTGGGAGTGTGTGAGGGGATGGTGTGGGGGGAGTTTCACTCTGGGAGTGTGTGAGGGGATGGTGTGGGGGGAGTTTCACTCTGGGAGTATGTGAGGGGACGGTGTGGGGGGAGTTTCACTCTGGGAGTGTGTGATGGGATGGTGTGGGGGGAGTTTCACTCTGGGAGTGTGTGATGGGACGGTGTGGGGGGAGTTTCACTCTGGGAGTGTGTGAGGGGACGGTGTGGGGGGAGTTTCACTCTGGGGGTGTGTGAGGGGACGGTGTGGGGAGAGTTTCACTCTGGGAGTGTGTGATGGGACGGTGTGGGGGGAGTTTCACTCTGGGAGTGTGTGAGGGGACGGTGTGGGGAGAGTTTCTCCCTGGGGGGTGTGTGAGGGGATGGTGTGGGGGGAGTTTCACTCTGGGAGTGTGTGAGGGGACGGTGTGGGGGGAGTTTCACTCTGGGAGTGTGTGATGGGACGGTGTGGGGGGAGTTTCACTCTGGGAGTGTGTGAGGGGACGGTGTGGGGGGAGTTTCACTCTGGGAGTGTGTGATGGGACGGTGTGGGGAGAGTTTCACTCTGGGAGTGTGTGAGGGGATGGTGTGGGGGGAGTTTCACTCTGGGAGTGTGTGAGGGGACGGCGTGGGGGGAGTTTCACTCTGGGAGTGTGTGAGGGGACGGTGTGGGGGGAGTTTCACTCTGGGAGTGTGTGAGGGGACGGTGTGGGGGGAGTTTCACTCTGGGAGTGTGTGATGGGACGGTGTGGGGGGAGTTTCACTCTGGGAGTGTGTGAGGGGATGGTGTGGGGGGAGTTTCACTCTGGGAGTGTGTGTTGGGACGGTGTGGGGGGAGTTTCACTCTGGGAGTGTGTGAGGGGATGGTGTGGGGGGAGTTTCACTCTGGGAGTGTGTGAGGGGACGGCGTGGGGGGAGTTTCACTCTGGGAGTGTGTGAGGGGACGGTGTGGGGGGAGTTTCACTCTGGGAGTGTGTGAGGGGACGGTGTGGGGGGAGTTTCACTCTGGGAGTGTGTGAGGGGATGGTGTGGGGGGAGTTTCACTCTGGGAGTGTGTGAGGGGATGGTGTGGGGGGAGTTTCACTCTGGGAGTGTGTGAGGGGATGGTGTGGGGGGAGTTTCACTCTGGGAGTGTGTGAGGGGATGGTGTGGGGGGAGTTTCACTCTGGGAGTGTGTGAGGGG
This sequence comes from Hemitrygon akajei, assembly GCF_048418815.1. Taxonomy (NCBI): domain Eukaryota; kingdom Metazoa; phylum Chordata; class Chondrichthyes; order Myliobatiformes; family Dasyatidae; genus Hemitrygon; species Hemitrygon akajei. Next base: position 196,448 of record NW_027331976.1, on the reverse strand, counting down.
ACGGTGTGGGGGGAGTTTCACTCTGGGAGTGTGTGATGGGATGGTGTGGGGGGAGTTTCACTCTGGGAGTGTGTGATGGGACGGTGTGGGGGGAGTTTCACTCTGGGAGTGTGTGAGGGGACGGTGTGGGGGGAGTTTCACTCTGGGGGTGTGTGAGGGGACGGTGTGGGGAGAGTTTCACTCTGGGGGTGTGTGAGGGGACGGTGTGGGGGGAGTTTCACTCTGGGAGTGTGTGAGGGGATGGTGTGGGGGGAGTTTCACTCTGGGAGTGTGTGAGGGGATGGTGTGGGGAGAGTTTCACTCTGGGAGTGTGTGATGGGATGGTGTGGGGGGAGTTTCACTCTGGGAGTGTGTGAGGGGACGGTGTGGGGGGAGTTTCACTCTGGGAGTGTGTGAGGGGACGGTGTGGGGGGAGTTTCACTCTGGGAGTGTGTGAGGGGATGGTGTGGGGGGAGTTTCACTCTGGGAGTGTGTGAGGGGACGGTGTGGGGGGAGTTTCACTCTGGGAGTGTGTGATGGGACGGTGTGGGGAGAGTTTCACTCTGGGAGTGTGTGATGGGACGGTGTGGGGGGAGTTTCACTCTGGGAGTGTGTGAGGGGACGGTGTGGGGGGAGTTTCACTCTGGGAGTGTGTGAGGGGATGGTGTGGGGGGAGTTTCACTCTGGGAGTGTGTGATGGGACGGTGTGGGGGGAGTTTCACTCTGGGAGTGTGTGATGGGACGGTGTGGGGGGAGTTTCACTCTGGGAGTGTGTGAGGGGACGGTGTGGGGGGAGTTTCACTCTGGGAGTGTGTGATGGGACGGTGTGGGGGGAGTTTCACTCTGGGAGTGTGTGAGGGGACGGTGTGGGGAGAGTTTCACTCTGGGAGTGTGTGAGGGGACGGTGTGGGGGGAGTTTCACTCTGGGAGTGTGTGAGGGGACGGTGTGGGGGGAGTTTCACTCTGGGAGTGTGTGAGGGGACGGTGTGGGGGGAGTTTCACTCTGGGAGTGTGTGAGGGGACGGTTTGGGGGGAGTTTCACTCTGGGAGTGTGTGAGGGGACGGTGTGGGGGGAGTTTCACTCTGGGAGTGTGTGAGGGGACGGTGTGGGGGGAGTTTCACTCTGGGAGTGTGTGATGGGACGGTGTGGGGGGAGTTTCACTCTGGGGGTGTGTGAGGGGACGGTGTGGGGAGAGTTTCACTCTGGGAGTGTGTGAGGGGACGGTGTGGGGGGAGTTTCACTCTGGGAGTGTGTGAGGGGACGGTGTGGGGGGAGTTTCACTCTGGGAGTGTGTGAGGGGACGGTGTGGGGGGAGTTTCACTCTGGGAGTGTGTGAGGGGACGGTGTGGGGGGAGTTTCACTCTGGGAGTGTGTGAGGGGACGGTGTGGGGGGAGTTTCACTCTGGGAGTGTGTGAGGGGACGGTGTGGGGGGAGTTTCACTCTGGGAGTGTGTGAGGGGACGGTGTGGGGAGAGTTTCACTCTGGGAGTGTGTGAGGGGATGGTGTGGGGGGAGTTTCACTCTGGGAGTGTGTGATGGGACGGTGTGGGGAGAGTTTCACTCTGGGAGTGTGTGAGGGGATGGTGTGGGGGGAGTTTCACTCTGGGAGTGTGTGATGGGACTGTGTGGGGAGAGTTTCACTCTGGGAGTGTGTGAGGGGACGGTGTGGGGGGAGTTTCACTCTGGGAGTGTGTGATGGGACGGTGTGGGGGGAGTTTCACTCTGGGAGTGTGTGATGGGACGGTGTGGGGATAGTTTCACTCTGGGAGTGTGTGAGGGGATGTTGTGGGGATAGTTTCTCCCTGGGGGTGTGTGATGGGACGGTGTGGGGGGAGTTTCTCCCTGGGGGTGTGTGATGGGACGGTGTGGGGAGAGTTTCACTCTGGGAGTGTGTGATGGGACGGTGTTGGGGGGAGTTTCACTCTGGGGGTGTGTGATGGGACGGTGTGGGGAGAGTTTCACTCTGGGAGTGTGTGATGGGACGGTGTTGGGGGAGTTTCACTCTGGGAGTGTGTGATGGGACTGTGTGGGGAGAGTTTCACTCTGGGAGTGTGTGATGGGACGGTGTGGGGGGAGTTTCACTCTGGGAGTGTGTGAGGGGACGGTGTGGGGGGAGTTTCACTCTGGGAGTGTGTGAGGGGACGGTGTGGGGGGAGTTTCACTCTGGGAGTGTGTGAGGGGATGGTGTGGGTGGAGTTTCTCCCTGGGGGTGTGTGATGGGACGGTGTGGGGGGAGTTTCACTCTGGGAGTGTGTGAGGGGACGGTGTGGGGGGAGTTTCACTCTGGGAGTGTGTGAGGGGATGGTGTGGGTGGAGTTTCTCCCTGGGGGTGTGTGATGGGACGGTGTGGGGAGAGTTTCACTCTGGGAGTGTGTGATGGGACGGTGTGGGGAGAGTTTCACTCTGGGAGTGTGTGATGGGACGGTGTGGGGGGAGTTTCTCCCTGGGGGTGTGTGATGGGACGGTGTGGGGATGTGATCATGCCGATCTCTGTTCCAGATGTGGATGAGTGCTCTGTTCAAGAGGGGCCGGTCCCCGTGTGTGAACATCTGTGTCAGAACACACTCGGCAGCTACCAATGTGCATGCCGCCGCGGATACCAGCTTCGGGACGATGGCAGGAGCTGCCAAGGTGATTTGGAGGGAGTGGGGATGGGAGTACGGGAGCAAGAGTAGTGGGGAGGGTGGGAAAATGTGTGGGAGGGAAAGAGAGAGTGAGATAAGGGGAACGGAGAGAGAGAAAACGAGAAAGAGGGAGAGGAGGGAGCGAGAGAGAGACTGTGCGGTAAATGAAAAGGAGAGAGAGAATGTATTCGAATGAGAGAGGGAGGGAACAAGGGAGATAGAAAGAGAAGGTGAGATGAGAGAAAAGGAGAGGGAGAATGAGAATGAAGGAGGGAGCCAGAGAGAGAGAGAAAGAGGTGAGATAAGAGAAAAGGAGAGGGAGAGTGAGAGAGGGAATGAGCAAGAGGTAGGGAGAGGGAGCAGATAGAGATAGATTTTGATTGAGAACCAGTTAGCATGGACACGGTGAAATGCAGTGCCCATTCTGACTGAGTTAAGATGGACGACGTGCCCGGCAGTACAACACAGAAGGCAACGAAACCCAAAGCTACGAGCGATGAAGGAACGACAGGCCACTGTGCCGGCAAACGTGTCCCCTCCTGAAACAGGGAAGCCCCCCCCCCCCCCCCCCCCCGGCTGTGGGTTAGAGCACTGGTGATGATCCCACAAATATCACAGGCCCAAAGGATTCCCCTGTGTGCTGGACCGTCTTTCCACATGACAAGGCTCCCCGCTCTCCCGGTTTCGCCTATCACCCGCCACCTTGTACTTCCTACTCCACTCCCCACACCATAAAATTGGACTTCTGTTCTTTCTATTCTGTCCTGATGAAGGGTCTCGGCCTGTGTGTGTTGCTCTGACTACGTGGGGCAAATCTTGAGGTTTCACATATGACATCACACAATCTCTGTGCTGGCTAAACGCTCAGCTGAGACCTTCTCCAATTCCCTGGCATAGTTAATCCATGTATCCAACATCCACTGCGTTACCTTCCCACTGTCTGCAGGTCAGGACTGTACTGGGACCCTTGTGGGTCAGTGGATGGCCCAGCACAATACTCGCTGATTTGATTTGATGCAAAATTATATTTTTCACTCCACATTTCCATTTTTCGATGTCATCATCATCGTTATGTTCCTTGTCGTATGACATCATCATTATTTGGTGTATCATATGACATCATCATCATTTGCGTGTCACATGACATGTGTGATCAAGGTCTATCCATAACCATGATTGTCCTTGGCAAAATTCTCCCCAGAAGTGCTTTGCCATTTTGGGCAGCGTCTCTACAATTCGGGTGACCCCAGCTATTGTCATTACTCTTCAGAGATTGTCCGCCTGGCGTTAGTGATTGTGTCACCAGGACGTGATGTACACCAGCTGCTCACACGACCATCCACCGGTTGCTCCCATGCCCTCACATGGCCAGGGGGGCTGAGCAGGTCCTGCAATTTGCCCAAGGGTGACCAGTAGGCTAGCGCAGGGCAGGAGCACCTTACACCTCCTTTGCAGGAGACCTGTCTCCTCCCCATCAACTAAACCGATGTACCTGTGACAAACATAGCTCAGATTCTAAATCTTCTCAGAGTTACAGATCTCAGGGGATGATATTCTGGATGGAACGAGCTGCCAGACGCAGTTCCGCAGATCCACGGATCGGAAAGTTTTAAGGGGTTTTGTGCCAAATGCTGGCAAACTGGAATTGGTTTATTATTGTTGACGTGTACCGAGATACAGTGACAATCTTGTCTTGTAAATCGTTCACACAGATCACATCATTACACAGTGTATTGAGGCGGAACAAGATCAAACAATAACAGAATTGGAATTGGTTTATTATTGTTGACGTGTACCGAGATACAGTGACAATCTTGTCTTGTATATCGTTCACACAGATCACATCATTACACAGTGTATTGAGGTAGAACAAGGTCAAACAATAACAGAATTGGAATTGGTTTATTATTGTTGACGTGTACCGAGATACAGTGACAATCTTGTCTTGTATATCGTTCACACAGATCACATCATTACACAGTGTATTGAGGCAGAACAAGGTCAAACAATAACAGAATTGGAATTGGTTTATTATTGATGACGTGTACCGAGATACAGTGACAATCTTGTCTTGTATATCGTTCACACAGATCACATCATTACACAGTGTATTGAGGCAGAACAAGGTCAAAAAATAACAGAATTGGAATTACACATGCAAAATACTGTTAAAACACAGCAGGTCAGGCAGCATCTATAAGGAGAAGCACTGTAGACGTTTCGGACCGAGACCCTTCGTCAGGATTAACTGAAGGGAAAGACACTAAGAGATTTGAAATAGTACTCACTGGTGTTTTGAAGAATGAGGGGGATCTCATCGTATGAGGAGTGTTTGATGTCACTGGGCCTGTACTCACTGGAGTTTAGAAGAATGAGGGGGGATCTCATTGTATGAGGAGTGTTTGTTGTCTCTGGGCCTGTACTCACTGGAGTTTAGAAGAATGAGGGGGGATCTCATTGTATGAGGAGTGTTTGATCCCCCCTCATTCTTCTAAACTCCAGTGAGTACAGGCCCAGAGACAGCAAACACTCCTCATACAATGAGATTCCCCCCTCACTCTTCAAAACTCCAGTGAGTACAGGCCCAGAGACATCAAACACTCCTCATACATTGAGATCCCCCCACATTCTTCTGAACTCCAGTGAGTACAGGCCCAGAGACATCAAACACTCCTCATACAATGAGATCCCCCCTCATTCTTCTAAACTCCAGTGAGTACAGGCCCAGAGACATCAAACACTCCTCATACAATGAGATCTCCCTCATTCTTCTAAACTCTCATTGTATGAGGACATCAAACACTCCTCATACAATGAGATCCCCCCTCATTCTCCTAAACTCCACTGAGTACAGGCCCAGAGACATCAAACACTCCTCATACAATGCGATCCCCCCTCATTCTTCTAAACTCCAGTGAGTACAGGCCCAGAGACATCAAACACTCCGCATACAATGAGATTCCCCCTCATTCTTCTAAACTCCAGTGAGTACAGGCCCAGAGACATCAAACACTCCTCATACAATGAGATCCTCCCCTCATTCTTCTAAACTCCAGCGAGTACAGGCCCAGAGACATCAAACACTCCTCATGCAATGAGATCCCACCTCATTCTTCTAAACTCCAGCGAGTACAGGCCCAGAGACATCAAACACTCCTCATACAAGGAGAACCCCCTCATTCTTCTAAACTCCAGTGAGTACAGGCCCAGAGACATCAAACACTCCTGATACAAGGAGAACCCCCTCATTCTTCTAATCGCCACTAAGTACAGGCCCAGAGACATCAAACACTCCTCATACAGTGAGATTCCCCCACATTCTTCTAAACTCCAGTGAGTACAGGCCCAGAGACATCAAACACTCCTCATACAAGGAGATCCCCCCTCATTCTTCTAATCTCCACTAAATACAGGCCCAGAGACATCAAACACTCCTCATACAATAAGATACCCCCTCATTCTTCTAAACTCTAGTGAGTACAGTCCCAGAGACATCAAACACTCCTCATACAATGAGATCCCCCCTCATTCTTCTAAACTCCAGTGAGTACAGTCCCAGAGACATCAAACACTCCTCATACAATGAGAAGCCCCCTCATTCTTCTAAACTCCAGTGAGTACAGTCCCAGAGACATCAAACACTCCTCATACAATGAGATGCCCCCTCATTCTTCTAAACTCCAGTGAGTACAGTCCCAGAGACATCAAACACTCCTCATACAATGAGATGCCCCCTCATTCTTCTAAACTCCAGTGAGTACAGGCCCAGAGACATCAAACACTCCTCATACAATGAGATCCCCCCTGATTCTTCTAAACTCCAGCGAGTACAGGCCCAGAGACATCAAACACTCCTCATACCATGAGATCCCGCCTCATTCTTCTAAAAACCAGTGAGTACAGGCCCAGAGACATCAAACACTGCTAATACAATGAGATCCCCCCTCATTCTTCTAAACTCCAGTGGGTACAGGCCCAGAGACATCAAACACTCCTCATACAATGAGATCCCCCCTCATTCTTCTAAACTCCAGTGGGTACAGGCCCAGAGACATCAAACACTCCTCATACAATGAGATCCCCCCTCATTCTTCTAAACTCCAGTGAGTACAGGCCCAGAGACATCAAACACTCCTCATATGATGAGATCCCCCCCTCATTCTTCTAAACTCCAGTGAGTACAGGCCCAGAGACATATAACACTGCTCATACAATGAGATCCCCCCTCATTCTTCTAAACTCCAGTGGGTACAGGCCCAGAGACATCAAACACTCCTCATACAATGAGATCCCCCCTCATTCTTCTAAACTCCAGTGGGTACAGGCCCAGAGACATCAAACACCTCATACAATGAGATCCCCCCCCTCTCATTCTTCTAAACTCCAGTGAGTACAGGCCCAGAGACATCAAACACTCCTCATAGAATGAGATCCCCCCCTCATTCTTCTAAACTCCAGCGAGTACAGGCCCAGAGAATTCAAACACTCCTCATACAATGAGATCCCCCCCTCATTCTTCTAAACTCCAGTGAGTACAGGCCCAGAGACATCAAACACTCCTCATATGATGAGATTCCCCCTCATTCTTCTAAAATCCAGTGATTACAGGCCCAGAGACATCAAACACTCCTCATACAATGAGATCCCCCCCTCATTCTTCTAAAATCCAGTGAGTACAGGCCCAGAGAATTCAAACACTCCTCATACAATGAGATCCCCCCCTCATTCTTCTAAACTCCAGTGAGTACAGGCCCAGAGACATCAAACACTCCTCATACAATGAGATCCCCCCTCATTCTTCTAAAATCCAGTGATTACAGGCCCAGAGACATCAAACACTCCTCATATGATGAGATCCCCACCTCATTCTTCTAAACTCCAGTGAATACAGGCCCAGAGACATCAAACACTCCTCATACAATGAGATCCCCCCTCATTCTTCTAAAATCCAGTGATTACAGGCCCAGAGACATCAAACACTCCTCATACAATGAGATTCCCCCTCATTCTTCTAAACTCCAGTGAGTACAGGCACAGAGACATCAAACACACCTCATACAAGGAGATCCCCCCTCATTCTTCTAATCTCCACTGAGTACAGGCCCAGAGACATCAAACACTCCTCATACAATGAGATACCCCCTCATTCTTCTAAACTCTAGTGAGTACAGGCCCAGAGACATCAAACACTCCTCATACAATGAGATACCCCCTCATTCTTCTAAACTCTAGTGAGTACAGTCCCAGAGACATCAAACACTCCTCATACAATGAGATGCCCCTCATTCTTCTAAACTCCAGTGAGCACAGCCCCAGAGACATCTAACACTCCTGATACAATGAGATCCCCCCTCATTCTTCAAAACTCCAGTGAGTACAGGCCCAGAGAAATCAAACACTCCTCATACAATGGGATCCCCCCTCATTCTTCTAAACTCAGGTGGGTTCAGGCCCAGAGACATCAAACACTCCTCATAGAATTAGATCCCCCACTCATTCTTCTAAACTCCAGCGAGTACAGGCCCAGAGAATTCAAACACTCCTCATACAATGAGATCCCCCCCTCATTCTTCTAAACTCCAGTGAGTACAGGCCCAGAGACATCAAACACTCCTCATATGATGAGATCCCCCCCTCATTCTTCTAAACTCCAGTGAATACAGGCCCAGAGACATCAAACACTCCTCATACAATGAGATCCCCCCTCATTCTTCTAAAATCCAGTGATTACAGGCCCAGAGACATCAAACACTCCTCATACAAGGAGATCCCCCCTCATTCTTCTAATCTCCACTAAATACAGGCACAGAGACATCAAACACTCCTCATACAATGAGATACCCCCTCATTCTTCTAAACTCTAGTGAGTACAGTCCCAGAGACATCAAACACTCCTCATAAAATGAGATCCCCCTCATTCTACTAAACTCCAGTGAGCACAGCCACAGAGACATCTAACACTCCTGATACAATGAGATCCCCCCTCATTCTTCAAAACTCCAGTGAGTACAGGCCCAGAGAAATCAAACACTCCTCATACAATGCGATCCCCCCTCATTCTTCTAAACACCAGTGGGTTCAGGACCAGAGACATCAAACACTCCTCATATAATGAGATCCCCCCTCATACTTCTAATACCCAGTGAGTACAGGCCCAGAGACATCAAACACTCCTCACACAATGAGATTTCCCTCATTCTTCTAAACTCCAGCGAGTACAGGCCCAGAGTTATCAAACACTCCTCATACAATGAGATCCCCCCGTCATTCTTCTAAACTCCAGCGAGTACAGGCCCAGAGACATCAAACACTCCTCATACAATGAGATCCCCCCTCATTCTTCTAAGCTCCAGTGAGTACAGGCCCAGAGACATCAAACACTCCTCATACAATGAGATCCCCCCTCATTCCTCTAAACTCCAGTGAGTACAGTCCCAGAGACATCAAACACAGCTCATACAAGGAGATCCCCCCTCATTCTTCTGAACTCCAGTGAGTACAGGCCCAGAGACATCAAACACTCCTCATACAATGAGATCCCCCCCTCATTCTTCTAAACTCCAGTGAGTACAGGCCCAGAGACATCAAACAATCCTCATACAATGTGATCCCCCCTCATTCTTCTAAACTCCAGTGAGTACAGGCCCAGAGACATCAAACACTCCTCATACAATGAGATCCCCCTCATTCTTCTAAACCCCAGCGAGTACAGGCCCAGAGTCATCAAACACTCCTCATAAAATGAGATCCCCCCCCCTCATTATTCTAAACTCCAGCGAGTACAGGCCCAGAGACATCAAACACTCCTCATACAATGAGATCCCCCCTCATTCTTCTAAACTCCAGTGAGTACAGGCCCAAAGACATCAAACACTCCTCATACAATGAGATCCCCCCTCATTCTTCTAAACTCCAGTGAGTACAGGCCCAGAGACATCAAACAATCCTCATACAATGAGATCCCCCCTCATTCTTCTAAACTACAGTGAGTACAGGCCCAGAGACATCAAACACTCCTCATACAATGAGATCCTCCCCTCATTCTTCTAAACTCCAGCGAGTACAGGCCCAGAGACATCAAACACTCCTCATACAATGAGATCCAACCTCATTCTTCTAAACTCCAGCGAGTACAGGCCCAGAGACATCAAACACTCCTCATACAATGAGATCCCCGCTCATTCTTCTAAACTCCAGCGAGTACAGGCCCAGAGACATCAAAAACTCCTCATACAATGAGATCCCCCCTGATTCTTCTAAACTCCAGCGAGTACAGCCCCAGAGACATCAAACACTCCTCATACCATGAGATCCCGCCTCATTCTTCTAAAAACCAGTGAGTACAGGCCCAGAGACATCAAACACAGCTCATACAATGAGATCCCCCCTCATTCTTCTAAACTCCAGTGGGTACAGGCCCAGAGACATCAAACACTCCTCATACAATGAGATCCCCCCTCATTCTTCTAAACTCCAGCGAGTACAGGCCCAGAGACATCAAACATTCCTCATACGATGAGATCCCCCCCCCTCATTCTTCTAAACTCCAGTGAGTACAGGCCCAGAGACATCAAACACTCCTCATAGAATGAGATCCCCCCCTCATTCTTCTAAACTCCAGCGAGTACAGGCCCAGAGAATTCAAACACTCCTCATACAATGAGATCCCCCCCTCATTCTTCTAAACTCCAGTGAGTACAGGCCCAGAGACATCAAACACTCCTCATATGATGAGATCCCCCCCCTCATTCTTCTAAACTCCAGTGAATACAGGCCCAGAGACATCAAACACTCCTCATACAATGAGATCCCCCCTCATTCGTCTAAAATCCAGTGATTACAGGCCCAGAGACATCAAACACTCCTCATACAATGAGATTCCCCCTCATTCTTCTAAACTCCAGTGAGTACAGGCACAGAGACATCAAACACACCTCATAGAAGGAGATTCCCCCTCATTCTTCTAATCTCCACTGAGTACAGGCCCAGAGACATCAAACACTCCTCATACAATGAGATACCCCCTCATTCTTCTAAACTCTAGTGAGTACAGGCCCAGAGACATCAAACACTCCTCATACAATGAGATACCCCCTCATTCTTCTAAACTCTAGTGAGTACAGTCCCAGAGACATCAAACACTCCTCATACAATGAGATGCCCCTCATTCTTCTAAACTCCAGTGAGCACAGCCCCAGAGACATCTAACACTCCTGATACAATGAGATCCCCCCTCATTCTTCAAAACTCCAGTGAGTACAGGCCCAGAGAAATCAAACACTCCTCATACAATGCGATCCCCCCTCATTCTTCTAAACTCCAGTGGGTTCAGGCCCAGAGACATCAAACACTCCTCATAGAATGAGATCCCCCCCTCATTCTTCTAAACTCCAGTGGGTACAGGCCCAGAGACATCAAACACTCCTCATACAATGAGATCCCCCCCTCATTCTTCTAAACTCCAGTGAGTACAGTCCCAGAGACATCAAAACACTCCTCATATGATGAGATCCCCCCCCCTCATTCTTCTAAACTCCAGTGAGTACAGGCCCAGAGACATCAAACACTCCTCATAGAATGAGATACCCCCTCATTCTTCTAAACTCTAGTGAGTACAGTCCCAGAGACATCAAACACTCCTCATACAATGAGATCCCCCCTCATTCTTCTAAACTCCAGCGAGTACAGGCGCAGAGAATTCAAACACTCCTCATACAATGAGATCCCCCCCTCATTCTTCTAAACTCCAGTGAGTATAGGCCCAGAGACATCAAACACTCCTCATATGATGAGATCCCCCCCTCATTCTTCTAAACTCCAGTGTGTACAGGCCCAGAGACATCAAACACTCCTCATATGATGAGATCCCCCCCTCATTCTTCTAAACTCCAGTGAATACAGGCCCAGAGACATCAAACACTCCTCATACAATGAGATCCCCCCTCATTCTTCTAAACTCCAGCGAGTACAGGCCCAGAGATATCAAACAATCCTCATACAATGAGATCCCCCCTCATTCTTCTAAACTCCAGTGAATACAGGCCCAGAGGCATCAAACACTCCTCATACAATGAGATCCCCCCTCATTTTTCTAAAATCCAGTGATTACAGGCCCAGAGACATCAAACACTCCTCATACAATGAGATTCCCCCTCATTCTTCTAAACTCCAGTGAGTACAGGCACAGAGACATCAAACACTCCTCATACAAGGAGATCCCCCCTCATTCTTCTAAACTCCAGTGAGTACAGGCCCAGAGACATCAAACACTCCTGATACAATGAGATCCCCCCTGATTCTTCTAAACTCCAGTGAGCACAGCCCCAGAGACATCTAACACTCCTGATACAATGAGATCCCCCCTCATTCTTCAAAACTCCAGTGAGTACAGGCCCAGAGAAATCAAACACTTCTCATACAATGCGATCCCCGCTCATACTTCTAAACTCCAGTGGGTTCAGGACCAGAGACATCAAACACTCCTCATATGATGAGATCCCCCCCTCATTCTTCTAAACTCCAGTGAATACAGGCCCAGAGAATTCAAACACTCCTCATACAATGAGATCCCCCCTCATTCTTCTAAACTCCAGTGAGTACAGGCCCAGAGACATCAAACACTCCTCATACAATGAGATCCCCCCTGATTCTTCTAAACTCCAGCGAGTACAGGCCCAGAGACATCAAACACTCCTCATACCATGAGATCCCGCCTCATTCTTCTAAAAACCAGTGAGTACAGGCCCAGAGACATCAAACACTGCTAATACAATGAGATCCCCCCTCATTCTTCTAAACTCCAGTGGGTACAGGCCCAGAGACATCAAACACTCCTCATACAATGAGATTCCCCCTCATTCTTCAAAACTCCAGTGAGTACAGGCACAGAGACATCAAACACACCTCATACAAGGAGATTCCCCCTCATTCTTCTAATCTCCAGTGAGTACAGGCCCAGAGACATCAAACACTCCTCATACAATGAGATACCCCCTCATTCTTCTAAACTCTAGTGAGTACAGGCCCAGAGACATCAAACACACCTCATACAATGAGATACCCCCTCATTCTTCTAAACTCTAGTGAGTACAGTCCCAGAGACATCAAACACTCCTCATACAATGAGATGCCCCTCATTCTTCTAAACTCCAGTGAGCACAGCCCCAGAGACATCTAACACTCCTGATACAATGAGATCCCCCCTCATTCTTCAAAACTCCAGTGAGTACAGGCCCAGAGAAATCAATCACTCCTCATACAATGCGATCCCCCCTCATTCTTCTAAACTCCAGTGGGTTCATGCCCAGAGACATCAAACACTCCTCATAGAATGAGATCCCCCCCTCATTCTTCTAAACTCCAGCGAGTACAGGCCCAGAGAATTCAAACACTCCTCATACAATGAGATCCCCCCCTCATTCTTCTAAACTCCAGTGAGTACAGGCCCAGAGACTTCAAACACTCCTCATATGATGAGATCCCCCCCTCATTCTTTTAAACTCCAGTGAATACAGGCCCAGAGACATCAAACACTCCTCATACAATGAGATCCCCCCTCATTCTTCTAAACTCCAGCGAGTACAGGCGCAGAGAATTCAAACACTCCTCATACAATGAGATCCCCCCCTCATTCTTCTAAACTCCAGTGAGTACAGGCCCAGAGACATCAAACACTCCTCATACAATGAGATCCCCCCTCATTTTTCTAAAATCCAGTGATTACAGGCCCAGAGACATCAAACACTCCTCATACAATGAGATTCCCCCTCATTCTTCTAAACTCCAGTGAGTACAGGCACAGAGACATCAAACACTCCTCATACAATGAGATACCCCCTCATTCTTCTAAACTCTAGTGAGTACAGTCCCAGAGACATCAAACACTCCTCATACAATGAGATCCTCCCCTCATTCTTCTAAACTCCAGCGAGTACAGTCCCAGAGACATCAAACACTCCTCATACAATGAGATCCCACCTCATTCTTCTAAACTCCAGCGAGTACAGGCCCAGAGACATCAAACACTCCTCATACAATGAGATCCCCGCTCATTCTTCTAAACTCCAGCGAGTACAGGCCCAGAGACATCAAAAACTCCTCATACAATGAGATCCCCCCTGATTCTTCTAAACTCCAGCGAGTACAGCCCCAGAGACATCAAACACTCCTCATACCATGAGATCCCGCCTCATTCTTCTAAAAACCAGTGAGTACAGGCCCAGAGACATCAAACACAGCTCATACAATGAGATCCCCCCTCATTCTTCTAAACTCCAGTGGGTACAGGCCCAGAGACATCAAACACTCCTCATACAATGAGATCCCCCCTCATTCTTCTAAACTCCAGCGAGTACAGGCCCAGAGACATCAAACATTCCTCATACGATGAGATCCCCCCCCCTCATTCTTCTAAACTCCAGTGAGTACAGGCCCAGAGACATCAAACACTCCTCATAGAATGAGATCCCCCCCTCATTCTTCTAAACTCCAGCGAGTACAGGCCCAGAGAATTCAAACACTCCTCATACAATGAGATCCCCCCCTCATTCTTCTAAACTCCAGTGAGTACAGGCCCAGAGACATCAAACACTCCTCATATGATGAGATCCCCCCCCTCATTCTTCTAAACTCCAGTGAATACAGGCCCAGAGACATCAAACACTCCTCATACAATGAGATCCCCCCTCATTCGTCTAAAATCCAGTGATTACAGGCCCAGAGACATCAAACACTCCTCATACAATGAGATTCCCCCTCATTCTTCTAAACTCCAGTGAGTACAGGCACAGAGACATCAAACACACCTCATAGAAGGAGATTCCCCCTCATTCTTCTAATCTCCACTGAGTACAGGCCCAGAGACATCAAACACTCCTCATACAATGAGATACCCCCTCATTCTTCTAAACTCTAGTGAGTACAGTCCCAGAGACATCAAACACTCCTCATACAATGAGATGCCCCTCATTCTTCTAAACTCCAGTGAGCACAGCCCCAGAGACATCTAACACTCCTGATACAATGAGATCCCCCCTCATTCTTCAAAACTCCAGTGAGTACAGGCCCAGAGAAATCAAACACTCCTCATACAATGCGATCCCCCCTCATTCTTCTAAACTCCAGTGGGTTCAGGCCCAGAGACATCAAACACTCCTCATAGAATGAGATCCCCCCCTCATTCTTCTAAACTCCAGTGGGTACAGGCCCAGAGACATCAAACACTCCTCATACAATGAGATCCCCCCCTCATTCTTCTAAACTCCAGTGAGTACAGGCCCAGAGACATCAAACACTCCTCATATGATGAGATCCCCCCCTCATTCTTCTAAACTCCAGTGAATACAGGCCCAGAGACATCAAACACTCCTCATACAATGAGATCCCCCCTCATTCTTCTAAACTCCAGCGAGTACAGGCGCAGAGAATTCAAACACTCCTCATACAATGAGATCCCCCCCTCATTCTTCTAAACTCCAGTGAGTACAGGCCCAGAGACATCAAACACTCCTCATACAATGAGATCCCCCCTCATTCTTCAAAACTCCAGTTAGTACAGGCCCAGAGACATCAAACACTCCTCATACAATGAGATCCCCCCTCATTTTTCTAAAATCCAGTGATTACAGGCCCAGAGACATCAAACACTCCTCATACAATGAGATTCCCCCTCATTCTTCTAAACTCCAGTGAGTACAGGCACAGAGACATCAAACACTCCTCATACAAGGAGATCCCCCCTCATTCTTCTAATCTCCACTAAATACAGGCCCAGAGACATCAAACACTCCTCATACAATGAGATACCCCCTCATTCTTCTAAACTCTAGTGAGTACAGTCCCAGAGACATCAAACACTCCTCATACAATGAGATCCCCCTCATTCTTCTAAACTCCAGTGAGCACAGCCCCAGAGACATCTAACACTCCTGATACAATGAGATCCCCCCTCATTCTTCAAAACTCCAGTGAGTACAGGCCCAGAGAAATCAAACACTTCTCATACAATGCGATCCCCCCTCATACTTCTAAACTCCAGTGGGTTCAGGACCAGAGACATCAAACACTCCTCATATGATGAGATCCCCCCCTCATTCTTCTAAACTCCAGTGAATACAGGCCCAGAGACATCAAACACTCCTCATACAATGAGATCCCCCCTCATTCTTCTAAAATCCAGTGATTACAGGCCCAGAGACATCAAACACTCCTCATACAATGAGATACCCCCTCATTCTTCTAAACTCTAGTGAGTACAGGCCCAGAGACATCAAACACACCTCATACAATGAGATACCCCCTCATTCTTCTAAACTCTAGTGAGTACAGTCCCAGAGACATCAAACACTCCTCATACAATGAGATGCCCCTCATTCTTCTAAACTCCAGTGAGCACAGCCCCAGAGACATCTAACACTCCTGATACAATGAGATCCCCCCTCATTCTTCAAAACTCCAGTGAGTACAGGCCCAGAGAAATCAATCACTCCTCATACAATGCGATCCCCCCTCATTCTTCTAAACTCCAGTGGGTTCATGCCCAGAGACATCAAACACTCCTCATAGAATGAGATCCCCCCCTCATTCTTCTAAACTCCAGCGAGTACAGGCCCAGAGAATTCAAACACTCCTCATACAATGAGATCCCCCCCTCATTCTTCTAAACTCCAGTGAGTACAGGCCCAGAGACTTCAAACACTCCTCATATGATGAGATCCCCCCCTCATTCTTTTAAACTCCAGTGAATACAGGCCCAGAGACATCAAACACTCCTCATACAATGAGATCCCCCCTCATTCTTCTAAACTCCAGCGAGTACAGGCGCAGAGAATTCAAACACTCCTCATACAATGAGATCCCCCCCTCATTCTTCTAAACTCCAGTGAGTACAGGCCCAGAGACATCAAACACTCCTCATATGATGAGATCCCCCCCTCATTCTTCTAAACTCCAGTGAATACAGGCCCAGAGACATCAAACACTCCTCATACAATGAGATCCCCCCTCATTTTTCTAAAATCCAGTGATTACAGGCCCAGAGACATCAAACACTCCTCATACAATGAGATTCCCCCTCATTCTTCTAAACTCCAGTGAGTACAGGCACAGAGACATCAAACACTCCTCATACAATGAGATACCCCCTCATTCTTCTAAACTCTAGTGAGTACAGTCCCAGAGACATCAAACACTCCTCATACAATGAGATACCCCCTCATTCTTCTAAACTCTAGTGAGTACAGTCCCAGAGACATCAAACACTCCTCATACAATGAGATCCCCCTCATTCTTCTAAACTCCAGTGAGCACAGCCCCAGAGACATCTAACACTCCTGATACAATGAGATCCCCCCTCATTCTTCAAAACTCCAGTGAGTACAGGCCCAGAGAAATCAAACACTTCTCATATAATGCGATCCCCCCTCATTCTTCTAAACTCCAGTGGGTTCAGGACCAGAGACATCAAACACTCCTCATATAATGAGATACCCCCTCATACTTCTAATACCCAGTGAGTACAGGCCCAGAGACATCAAACACTCCTCATACAATGAGTTCCCACCTCATTCTTCTAAACTCCAGCGAGTACAGGCCCAGAGACATCAAACACTCCTCATACAATGAGATACCCGCTCATTCTTCTAAACTCCAGCGAGTACAGGCCCAGAGACATCAAAAACTCCTCATACAATGAGATCCCCCCTGATTCTTCTAAACTCCAGCGAGTACAGGCCCAGAGACATCAAACACTCCTCATACCATGAGATCCCGCCTCATTCTTCTAAAAACCAGTGAGTACAGGTCCAGAGACATCAAACACAGCTCATACAATGAGATCCCCCCTCATTCTTCTAAACTCCAGCGAGTACAGGCCCAGAGACATCAAACATTCCTCATACGATGAGATCCCCCCCCCTCATTCTTCTAAACTCCAGTGAGTACAGGCCCAGAGACATCAAACACTCCTCATAGAATGAGATCCCCCCCTCATTCTTCTAAACTCCAGCGAGTACAGGCCCAGAGAATTCAAACACTCCTCATACAATGAGATCCCCCCCTCATTCTTCTAAACTCCAGTGAGTACAGGCCCAGAGACATCAAACACTCCTCATATGAAGAGATCCCCCCCTCATTCTTCTAAACTCCAGTGAGTACAGGCCCAGAGACATCAAACACTCCTCATATGATGAGATCCCCCCCTCATTCTTCTAAACTCCAGTGAATACAGGCCCAGAGACATCAAACACTCCTCATACAATGAGATCCCCCCTCATTCTTCTAAAATCCAGTGATTACAGGCCCAGAGACATCAAACACTCCTCATACAATGAGATTCCCCCTCATTCTTCTAAACTCCAGTGAGTACAGGCACAGAGACATCAAACACACCTCATACAAGGAGATTCCCCCTCATTCTTCTAATCTAAACTGAGTACAGGCCCAGAGACATCAAACACTCCTCATACAATGAGATACCCCCTCATTCTTCTAAACTCTAGTGAGTACAGGCCCAGAGACATCAAACACTCCTCATACAATGAGATACCCCCTCATTCTTCTAAACTCTAGTGAGTACAGTCCCAGAGTCATCAAACACTCCTCATACAATGAGATGCCGCTCATTCTTCTAAACTCCAGTGAGCACAGCCCCAGAGACATCTAACACTCCTGATACAATGAGATCCCCCCTCATTCTTCAAAACTCCAGTGAGTACACGCCCAGAGAAATCAAACACTCCTCATACAATGCCATCCCCCCTCATTCTTCTAAACTCCAGTGGGTTCAGGCCCAGAGACATCAAACACTCCTCATAGAATGAGATCCCCCCCTCATTCTTCTAAACTCCAGCGAGTACAGGCCCAGAGAATTCAAACACTCCTCATACAATGAGATCCCCCACTCATTCTTCTAAACTCCTGTGAGTACAGGCCCAGAGACATCAAACACTCCTCATATGATGAGATCCCCCCCTCATTCTTCTAAACTCCAGTGAGTACAGGCCCAGAGACATCAAACACTCCTCATATGATGAGATCCCCCCCTCATTCTTCTAAACTCCAGTGAATACAGGCCCAGAGACATCAAACACTCCTCATACAATGAGATCCCCCCTCATTCTTCTAAAATCCAGTGATTACAGGCCCAGAGACATCAATCACTCCTCATACAATGAGATTCCCCCTCATTCTTCAAAAATCCAGTGTGTACAGGCACAGAGACATCAAACACACCTCATACAAGGAGATTCCCCCTCATTCTTCTAATCTCCACTGAGTACAGGCCCAGAGACATCAAACACTCCTCATACAATGAGATACCCCCTCATTCTTCTAAACTCTAGTGAGTACAGGCCCAGAGACATCAAACACTCCTCATACAATGAGATACCCCCTCATTCTTCTAAACTCTAGTGAGTACAGTCCCAGACACATCAAACACTCCTCATACAATGAGATGCCCCTCATTCTTCTAAACTCCAGTGAGCACAGCCCCAGAGACATCTAACACTCCTGATACAATGAGATCCCCCCTCATTCTTCAAAACTCCAGTGAGTACAGGCCCAGAGAAATCAAACACTCCTCATACAATGCGATCCCCCTTCATTCTTCTAAACTCCAGTGGGTTCAGGCCCAGAGACATCAAACACTCCTCATAGAATGAGATCCCCCCCTCATTCTTCTAAACTCCAGCGAGTACAGGCCCAGAGAATTCAAACACTCCTCATACAATGAGATCCCCCCCTCATTCTTCTAAACTCCAGTGAGTACAGGCCCAGAGACATCAAACACTCCTCATATGATGAGATCCCCCCCTCATTCTTCTAAACTCCAGTGAATACAGGCCCAGAGACATCAAACACTCCTCATACAATGAGATCCCCCCTCATTCTTCTAAACTCCAGCGAGTACAGGCGCAGAGAATTCAAACACTCCTCATACAATGAGATCCCCCCTCATTCTTCTAATCTCCACTAAATACAGGCCCAGAGACATCAAACACTCCTCATACAATGAGATACCCCCTCATTCTTCTAAACTCTAGTGAGTACAGTCCCAGAGACATCAAACACTCCTCATACAATGAGATCCCCCTCATTCTTCTAAACTCCAGTGAGCACAGCCCCAGAGACATCTAACACTCCTGATACAATGAGATCCCCCCTCATTCTTCAAAACTCCAGTGAGTACAGGCCCAGAGAAATCAAACACTTCTCATACAATGCGATCCCCCCTCATACTTCTAAACTCCAGTGGGTTCAGGACCAGAGACATCAAACACTCCTCATATGATGAGATCCCCCCCTCATTCTTCTAAACTCCAGTGAATACAGGCCCAGAGACATCAAACACTCCTCATACAATGAGATCCCCCCTCATTCTTCTAAAATCCAGTGATTACAGGCCCAGAGACATCAAACACTCCTCATACAATGAGATTCCCCCTCATTCTTCAAAACTCCAGTGAGTACAGGCACAGAGACATCAAACACACCTCATACAAGGAGATTCCCCCTCATTCTTCTAATCTCCAGTGAGTACAGGCCCAGAGACATCAAACACTCCTCATACAATGAGATACCCCCTCATTCTTCTAAACTCTAGTGAGTACAGGCCCAGAGACATCAAACACACCTCATACAATGAGATACCCCCTCATTCTTCTAAACTCTAGTGAGTACAGTCCCAGAGACATCAAACACTCCTCATACAATGAGATGCCCCTCATTCTTCTAAACTCCAGTGAGCACAGCCCCAGAGACATCTAACACTCCTGATACAATGAGATCCCCCCTCATTCTTCAAAACTCCAGTGAGTACAGGCCCAGAGAAATCAATCACTCCTCATACAATGCGATCCCCCCTCATTCTTCTAAACTCCAGTGGGTTCATGCCCAGAGACATCAAACACTCCTCATAGAATGAGATCCCCCCCTCATTCTTCTAAACTCCAGCGAGTACAGGCCCAGAGAATTCAAACACTCCTCATATGATGAGATCCCCCCCTCATTCTTTTAAACTCCAGTGAATACAGGCCCAGAGACATCAAACACTCCTCATACAATGAGATCCCCCCTCATTCCTCTAAACTCCAGCGAGTACAGGCGCAGAGAATTCAAACACTCCTCATACAATGAGATCCCCCCCTCATTCTTCTAAACTCCAGTGAGTACAGGCCCAGAGACATCAAACACTCCTCATATGATGAGATCCCCCCCTCATTCTTCTAAACTCCAGTGAATACAGGCCCAGAGACATCAAACACTCCTCATACAATGAGATCCCCCCTCATTTTTCTAAAATCCAGTGATTACAGGCCCAGAGACATCAAACACTCCTCATACAATGAGATTCCCCCTCATTCTTCTAAACTCCAGTGAGTACAGGCACAGAGACATCAAACACTCCTCATACAATGAGATACCCCCTCATTCTTCTAAACTCTAGTGAGTACAGTCCCAGAGACATCAAACACTCCTCATACAATGAGATCCTCCCCTCATTCTTCTAAACTCCAGCGAGTACAGTCCCAGAGACATCAAACACTCCTCATACAATGAGATCCCACCTCATTCTTCTAAACTCCAGCGAGTACAGGCCCAGAGACATCAAACACTCCTCATACAATGAGATCCCCGCTCATTCTTCTAAACTCCAGCGAGTACAGGCCCAGAGACATCAAAAACTCCTCATACAATGAGATCCCCCCTGATTCTTCTAAACTCCAGCGAGTACAGCCCCAGAGACATCAAACACTCCTCATACCATGAGATCCCGCCTCATTCTTCTAAAAACCAGTGAGTACAGGCCCAGAGACATCAAACACAGCTCATACAATGAGATCCCCCCTCATTCTTCTAAACTCCAGTGGGTACAGGCCCAGAGACATCAAACACTCCTCATACAATGAGATCCCCCCTCATTCTTCTAAACTCCAGCGAGTACAGGCCCAGAGACATCAAACATTCCTCATACGATGAGATCCCCCCCCCTCATTCTTCTAAACTCCAGTGAGTACAGGCCCAGAGACATCAAACACTCCTCATAGAATGAGATCCCCCCCTCATTCTTCTAAACTCCAGCGAGTACAGGCCCAGAGAATTCAAACACTCCTCATACAATGAGATCCCCCCCTCATTCTTCTAAACTCCAGTGAGTACAGGCCCAGAGACATCAAACACTCCTCATATGATGAGATCCCCCCCCTCATTCTTCTAAACTCCAGTGAATACAGGCCCAGAGACATCAAACACTCCTCATACAATGAGATCCCCCCTCATTCGTCTAAAATCCAGTGATTACAGGCCCAGAGACATCAAACACTCCTCATACAATGAGATTCCCCCTCATTCTTCTAAACTCCAGTGAGTACAGGCACAGAGACATCAAACACACCTCATAGAAGGAGATTCCCCCTCATTCTTCTAATCTCCACTGAGTACAGGCCCAGAGACATCAAACACTCCTCATACAATGAGATACCCCCTCATTCTTCTAAACTCTAGTGAGTACAGGCCCAGAGACATCAAACACTCCTCATACAATGAGATACCCCCTCATTCTTCTAAACTCTAGTGAGTACAGTCCCAGAGACATCAAACACTCCTCATACAATGAGATGCCCCTCATTCTTCTAAACTCCAGTGAGCACAGCCCCAGAGACATCTAACACTCCTGATACAATGAGATCCCCCCTCATTCTTCAAAACTCCAGTGAGTACAGGCCCAGAGAAATCAAACACTCCTCATACAATGCGATCCCCCCTCATTCTTCTAAACTCCAGTGGGTTCAGGCCCAGAGACATCAAACACTCCTCATAGAATGAGATCCCCCCCTCATTCTTCTAAACTCCAGTGGGTACAGGCCCAGAGACATCAAACACTCCTCATACAATGAGATCCCCCCCTCATTCTTCTAAACTCCAGTGAGTACAGGCCCAGAGACATCAAACACTCCTCATATGATGAGATCCCCCCCCTCATTCTTCTAAACTCCAGTGAATACAGGCCCAGAGACATCAAACACTCCTCATACAATGAGATCCCCCCTCATTCTTCTAAACTCCAGCGAGTACAGGCGCAGAGAATTCAAACACTCCTCATACAATGAGATCCCCCCCTCATTCTTCTAAACTCCAGTGAGTATAGGCCCAGAGACATCAAACACTCCTCATATGATGAGATCCCCCCCTCATTCTTCTAAACTCCAGTGAGTACAGGCCCAGAGACATCAAACACTCCTCATATGATGAGATCCCCCCCTCATTCTTCTAAACTCCAGTGAGTACAGGCCCAGAGGCATCAAACACTCCTCATACAATGAGATCCCCCCTCATTTTTCTAAAATCCAGTGATTACAGGCCCAGAGACATCAAACACTCCTCATACAATGAGATTCCCCCTCATTCTTCTAACTCCAGTGAGTACAGGCACAGAGACATCAAACACTCCTCATACAAGGAGATCCCCCCTCATTCTTCTAATCTCCACTAAATACAGGCCCAGAGACATCAAACACTCCTCATACAATGAGATACCCCCTCATTCTTCTAAACTCTAGTGAGTACAGTCCCAGAGACATCAAACACTCCTCATACAATGAGATCCCCCTCATTCTTCTAAACTCCAGTGAGCACAGCCCCAGAGACATCTAACACTCCTGATACAATGAGATCCCCCCTCATTCTTCAAAACTCCAGTGAGTACAGGCCCAGAGAAATCAAACACTTCTCATACAATGCGATCCCCCTCATACTTCTAAACTCCAGTGGGTTCAGGACCAGAGACATCAAACACTCCTCATATGATGAGATCCCCCCCTCATTCTTCTAAACTCCAGTGAATACAGGCCCAGAGACATCAAACACTCCTCATACAATGAGATCCCCCCTCATTCTTCTAAAATCCAGTGATTACAGGCCCAGAGACATCAAACACTCCTCATACAATGAGATACCCCCTCATTCTTCTAAACTCTAGTGAGTACAGGCCCAGAGACATCAAACACACCTCATACAATGAGATACCCCCTCATTCTTCTAAACTCTAGTGAGTACAGTCCCAGAGACATCAAACACTCCTCATACAATGAGATGCCCCTCATTCTTCTAAACTCCAGTGAGCACAGCCCCAGAGACATCTAACACTCCTGATACAATGAGATCCCCCCTCATTCTTCAAAACTCCAGTGAGTACAGGCCCAGAGAAATCAATCACTCCTCATACAATGCGATCCCCCCCTCATTCTTCTAAACTCCAGTGGGTTCATGCCCAGAGACATCAAACACTCCTCATAGAATGAGATCCCCCCCTCATTCTTCTAAACTCCAGCGAGTACAGGCCCAGAGAATTCAAACACTCCTCATACAATGAGATCCCCCCCTCATTCTTCTAAACTCCAGTGAGTACAGGCCCAGAGACTTCAAACACTCCTCATATGATGAGATCCCCCCCTCATTCTTTTAAACTCCAGTGAATACAGGCCCAGAGACATCAAACACTCCTCATACAATGAGATCCCCCCTCATTCTTCTAAACTCCAGCGAGTACAGGCGCAGAGAATTCAAACACTCCTCATACAATGAGATCCCCCCCTCATTCTTCTAAACTCCAGTGAGTACAGGCCCAGAGACATCAAACACTCCTCATATGATGAGATCCCCCCCTCATTCTTCTAAACTCCAGTGAATACAGGCCCAGAGACATCAAACACTCCTCATACAATGAGATCCCCCCCTCATTTTTCTAAAATCCAGTGATTACAGGCCCAGAGACATCAAACACTCCTCATACAATGAGATTCCCCCTCATTCTTCTAAACTCCAGTGAGTACAGGCACAGAGACATCAAACACTCCTCATACAATGAGATACCCCCTCATTCTTCTAAACTCTAGTGAGTACAGTCCCAGAGACATCAAACACTCCTCATACAATGAGATACCCCCTCATTCTTCTAAACTCTAGTGAGTACAGTCCCAGAGACATCAAACACTCCTCATACAATGAGATCCCCCTCATTCTTCTAAACTCCAGTGAGCACAGCCCCAGAGACATCTAACACTCCTGATACAATGAGATCCCCCCTCATTCTTCAAAACTCCAGTGAGTACAGGCCCAGAGAAATCAAACACTTCTCATATAATGCGATCCCCCCTCATTCTTCTAAACTCCAGTGGGTTCAGGACCAGAGACATCAAACACTCCTCATATAATGAGATACCCCCTCATACTTCTAATACCCAGTGAGTACAGGCCCAGAGACATCAAACACTCCTCATACAATGAGTTCCCACCTCATTCTTCTAAACTCCAGCGAGTACAGGCCCAGAGACATCAAACACTCCTCATACAATGAGATCCCCGCTCATTCTTCTAAACTCCAGCGAGTACAGGCCCAGAGACATCAAAAACTCCTCATACAATGAGATCCCCCCTGATTCTTCTAAACTCCAGCGAGTACAGGCCCAGAGACATCAAACACTCCTCATACCATGAGATCCCGCCTCATTCTTCTAAAAACCAGTGAGTACAGGTCCAGAGACATCAAACACAGCTCATACAATGAGATCCCCCCTCATTCTTCTAAACTCCAGCGAGTACAGGCCCAGAGACATCAAACATTCCTCATACGATGAGATCCCCCCCCCTCATTCTTCTAAACTCCAGTGAGTACAGGCCCAGAGACATCAAACACTCCTCATAGAATGAGATCCCCCCCTCATTCTTCTAAACTCCAGCGAGTACAGGCCCAGAGAATTCAAACACTCCTCATACAATGAGATCCCCCCCTCATTCTTCTAAACTCCAGTGAGTACAGGCCCAGAGACATCAAACACTCCTCATATGAAGAGATCCCCCCCTCATTCTTCTAAACTCCAGTGAGTACAGGCCCAGAGACATCAAACACTCCTCATATGATGAGATCCCCCCCCTCATTCTTCTAAACTCCAGTGAATACAGGCCCAGAGACATCAAACACTCCTCATACAATGAGATCCCCCCTCATTCTTCTAAAATCCAGTGATTACAGGCCCAGAGACATCAAACACTCCTCATACAATGAGATTCCCCCTCATTCTTCTAAACTCCAGTGAGTACAGGCACAGAGACATCAAACACACCTCATACAAGGAGATTCCCCCTCATTCTTCTAATCTAAACTGAGTACAGGCCCAGAGACATCAAACACTCCTCATACAATGAGATACCCCCTCATTCTTCTAAACTCTAGTGAGTACAGGCCCAGAGACATCAAACACTCCTCATACAATGAGATACCCCCTCATTCTTCTAAACTCTAGTGAGTACAGTCCCAGAGTCATCAAACACTCCTCATACAATGAGATGCCGCTCATTCTTCTAAACTCCAGTGAGCACAGCCCCAGAGACATCTAACACTCCTGATACAATGAGATCCCCCCTCATTCTTCAAAACTCCAGTGAGTACACGCCCAGAGAAATCAAACACTCCTCATACAATGCCATCCCCCCTCATTCTTCTAAACTCCAGTGGGTTCAGGCCCAGAGACATCAAACACTCCTCATAGAATGAGATCCCCCCCTCATTCTTCTAAACTCCAGCGAGTACAGGCCCAGAGAATTCAAACACTCCTCATACAATGAGATCCCCCACTCATTCTTCTAAACTCCTGTGAGTACAGGCCCAGAGACATCAAACACTCCTCATATGATGAGATCCCCCCCTCATTCTTCTAAACTCCAGTGAGTACAGGCCCAGAGACATCAAACACTCCTCATATGATGAGATGCCCCCTCATTCTTCTAAACTCCAGTGAGTACAGGCCCAGAGACATCAAACACTCCTCATACAATGAGATCCCCCCCTCATTCTTCTAAACTCCAGTGAGTACAGGCCCAGAGACATCAAACACTCCTCATATGATGAGATCCCCCCCTCATTCTTCTAAACTCCAGTGAATACAGGCCCAGAGACATCAAACACTCCTCATACAATGAGATCCCCCCTCATTCTTCTAAAATCCAGTGATTACAGGCCCAGAGACATCAATCACTCCTCATACAATGAGATTCCCCCTCATTCTTCAAAAATCCAGTGTGTACAGGCACAGAGACATCAAACACACCTCATACAAGGAGATTCCCCCTCATTCTTCTAATCTCCACTGAGTACAGGCCCAGAGACATCAAACACTCCTCATACAATGAGATACTCCCTCATTCTTCTAAACTCTAGTGAGTACAGGCCCAGAGACATCAAACACTCCTCATACAATGAGATACCCCCTCATTCTTCTAAACTCTAGTGAGTACAGTCCCAGACACATCAAACACTCCTCATACAATGAGATGCCCCTCATTCTTCTAAACTCCAGTGAGCACAGCCCCAGAGACATCTAACACTCCTGATACAATGAGATCCCCCCTCATTCTTCAAAACTCCAGTGAGTACAGGCCCAGAGAAATCAAACACTCCTCATACAATGCGATCCCCCTTCATTCTTCTAAACTCCAGTGGGTTCAGGCCCAGAGACATCAAACACTCCTCATAGAATGAGATCCCCCCCTCATTCTTCTAAACTCCAGCGAGTACAGGCCCAGAGAATTCAAACACTCCTCATACAATGAGATCCCCCCCTCATTCTTCTAAACTCCAGTGAATACAAGCCCAGAGACATCAAACACTCCTCATACAATGAGATCCCCCCTCATTCTTCTAAACTCCAGCGAGTACAGGCGCAGAGAATTCAAACACTCCTCATACAATGAGATCCCCCCCTCATTCTTCTAAACTCCAGTGAGTACAGGCCCAGAGACATCAAACACTCCTCATATGATGAGATCCCCCCCTCATTCTTCTAAACTCCAGTGAATACAGGCCCAGAGACATCAAACACTCCACATACAATGAGATCCCCCCTCATTTTTCTAAAATCCAGTGATTACAGGCCCAGAGACATCAAACACTCCTCATACAATGAGATTCCCCCTCATTCTTCTAAACTCCAGTGAGTACAGGCACAGAGACATCAAACACTCCTCATACAAGGAGATCCCCCCTCATTCTTCTAATCTCCACTAAATACAGGCCCAGAGACATCAAACACTCCTCATACAATGAGATACCCCCTCATTCTTCTAAACTCTAGTGAGTACAGTCCCAGAGACATCAAACACTCCTCATACAATGAGATCCCCCTCATTCTTCTAAACTCCAGTGAGCACAGCCCCAGAGACATCTAACACTCCTGATACAATGAGATCCCCCCTCATTCTTCTAAACTCCAGTGAGTACAGGCCCAGAGACATCAAACACTCCTCATACAATGAGATCCCACCTCATTCTTCTAAACTCCAGCGAGTACAGGCCCAGAGACATCAAACACTCCTCATACAATGAGATCCCCGCTCATTCTTCTAAACTCCAGCGAGTACAGGCCCAGAGACATCAAAAACTCCTCATACAATGAGATCCCCCCTGATTCATCTAAACTCCAGTGAGTACAGGCCCAGAGACATCAAACACAGCTCATACAATGAGATCCCCCCTCATTCTTCTAAACTCCAGTGGGTACAGGCCCAGAGACATCAAACACTCCTCATACAATGAGATCCCCCCTCATTCTTCTAAACTCCAGTGAGTACAGGCCCAGAGACATCAAACACTCCTCATACAATGAGATGCCCCCTCATTCTTCTAAACTCCAGTGAGTACAGGCCCAGAGACATCAAACACTCATCATACAATGAGATCCCCCCCACCTCATTCTTCTAAACTCCAGTGAGTACAGGCCCAGAGACATCAAACACTCCTCATAGAATGAGATCCCCCCCTCATTCTTCTAAACTCCAGCGAGTACAGGCCCAGAGAATTCAAACACTCCTCATACAATGAGATCCCCCCCTCATTCTTCTAAACTCCAGTGAGTACAGGCCCAGAGACATCAAACACTCCTCATATGATGAGATCCCCCCCTCATTCTTCTAAACTCCAGTGAGTACAGGCCCAGAGACATCAAACACTCCGCATATGATGAGATCCCCCCCTCATTCTTCTAAACTCCAGTGAGTACAGGCACAGAGACATCAAACACACCTCATACAATGAGATACCCCCTCATTCTTCTAAACTCTAGTGAGTACAGTCCCAGAGACATCAAACACTCCTCATACAATGAGATCCCCCTCATTCTTCTAAACTCCAGTGAGCACAGCCCCAGAGACATCTAACACTCCTGATACAATGAGATCCCCCCTCATTCTTCAAAACTCCAGTGAGTACAGGCGCAGAGAAATCAAACACTTCTCATACAATGCGATCCCCCCTCATTCTTCTAAACTCCAGTCGGTTCAGGACCAGAGACATCAAACACTCCTCATATAATGAGATACCCCCTCATACTTCTAATACCCAGTGAGTACAGGCCCAGAGACATCAAACACTCCTCACACAATGAGATTTCCCTCATTCTTCTAAACTCCAGCGAGTACAGGCCCAGAGTTATCAAACACTCCTCATACAATGAGATCCCCCCCTCATTCTTCTAAACTCCAGCGAGTACAGTCCCAGAGACATCAAACACTCCTCATACAATGTGATCCCCCCTCATTCTTCTAAGCTCCAGTGAGTACAGGCCCAGAGACATCAAACACTCCTCATACAATGAGATCCCCCCTCATTCCTCTAAACTCCAGTGAGTACAGTCCCAGAGACATCAAACACAGCTCATGCAAGGAGATCCCCCCTCATTCTTCTGAACTCCAGTGAGTACAGGCCCAGAGACATCAAACACACCTCATACAATGAGATCCCCCTCATTCTTCTAAACTCCAGCGAGTACAGGCCCAGAGTCATCAAACACTCCTCATAAAATGAGATCCCCCCCCTCATTCTTCTAAACTCCAGCGAGTACAGGCCCAGAGACATCAAACACTCCTCATACAATGAGATCCCCCCTCATTCTTCTAAACTCCAGTGAGTACAGGCCCAGAGACATCAAACACTCCTCATACAATGAGATCCCCCCTCATTCTTCTAAACTCCAGTGAGTACAGGCCCAGAGACATCAAACAATCCTCATACAATGAGATCCCCCCTCATTCTTCTAAACTACAGTGAGTACAGGCCCAGAGACATCAAACACTCCTCATACAATGTGATCCCACCCCCATTCTTCTAAACTCCAGTGAGTACGGTCCCAGAGACATCAAACACTCCTCATACAATGAGATCCTCCCCTCATTCTTCTAAACTCCAGCGAGTACAGGCCCAGAGACATCAAACACTCCTCATACAATGAGATCCCACCTCATTCTTCTAAACTCCAGCGAGTACAGGCCCAGAGACATCAAACACTCCTCATACAATGAGATCCCCGCTCATTCTTCTAAACTCCAGCGAGTACAGGCCCAGAGACATCAAAAACTCCTCATTCAATGAGATCCCCCCTGATTCTTCTAAACTCCAGCGAGTACAGGCCCAGAGACATCAAACACTCCTCATACCATGCGATCCCGCCTCATTCTTCTAAAAACCAGTGAGTACTGGCCCAGAGACATCAAACATTCCTCATACGATGAGATCCCCCCCCCTCATTCTTCTAAACTCCAGCGAGTACAGGCCCAGAGACATCAAACACTCCTCATACAATGAGATCCCCCCTCATTCTTCTAAACTCCAGCGAGTACAGGCCCAGAGTCATCAAACACTCCTCATACAATGAGATCCCCCCTCATTCTTCTAAACTCCAGCGAGTACAGGCCCAGAGACATCAAACATTCCTCATACGATGAGATCCCCCCCCCTCATTCTTCTAAACTCCAGTGAGTACAGGCCCAGAGACATCAAACACACCTCATACAATGAGATCCCCCTCATTCTTCTAAACTCCAGTGAGTACAGGCCCAGAGACATCAAACACTCCTCATACAATGAGATCACCCCTCATTCTTTTAAACTCCAGTGAGTACAGGCCCAGAGACATCAAACAATCCTCATACAATGAGATCCCCCCTCATTCTTCTAAACTACAGTGAGTACAGGCCCAGAGACATCAAACACTCCTCATACAATGTGATCCCACCCCCATTCTTCTAAACTCCAGTGAGTACGGTCCCAGAGACATCAAACACTCCTCATACAATGAGATCCTCCCCTCATTCTTCTAAACTCCAGCGAGTACAGGCCCAGAGACATCTAACACTCCTCATACAATGAGATCCCACCTCATTCTTCTAAACTCCAGCGAGTACAGGCCCAGAGACATCAAACACTCCTCATACAATGAGATCCCCGCTCATTCTTCTAAACTACAGCGAGTACAGGCCCAGAGACATCAAAAACTCCTCATATAATGAGATCCCCCCTGATTCTTCTAAACTCCAGCGAGTACAGGCCCAGAGACATCAAACACTCCTCATACCATGCGATCCCGCCTCATTCTTCTAAAAACCAGTGAGTACTGGCCCAGAGACATCAAACACTGCTCATACAATGAGATCCCCCCTCATTCTTCTAAACTCCAGTGGGTACAGGCCCAGAGACATCAAACACTCCTCATACAATGAGATCCCCCCTCATTCTTCTAAACTCCAGCGAGTACAGGCCCAGAGACATCAAACATTCCTCATACGATGAGATCCCCCCCCCTCATTCTTCTAAACTCCAGTGAGTACAGGCCCAGAGACATCAAACACTCCTCATATGATGAGATCCCCCCCTCATTCTTCTAAACTCCAGTGAATACAGGCCCAGAGACATCAAACACTCCTCATACAATGAGATCCCCCCTCATTCTTCTAAAATCCAGTGATTACAGGCCCAGAGACATCAAACACTCCTCATACAATGAGATTCCCCCTCATTCTTCTAAACTCCAGTGAGTACAGGCACAGAGACATCAAACACACCTCATACAAGGAGATCCCCCCTCATTCTTCTAATCTCCACTGAGTACAGGCCCAGAGACATCAAACACTCCTCATACAATGAGATACCCCCTCATTCTTCTAAACTCTAGTGAGTACAGGCCCAGAGACATCAAACACTCCTCATACAATGAGATACCCCCTCATTCTTCTAAACTCTAGTGAGTACAGTCCCAGAGACATCAAACACTCCTCATACAATGAGATGCCCCTCATTCTTCTAAACTCCAGTGAGCACAGCCCCAGAGACATCTAACACTCCTGATACAATGAGATCCCCCCTCATTCTTCAAAACTCCAGTGAGTACAGGCCCAGAGAAATCAAACACTCCTCATACAATGCGATCCCCCCTCATTCTTCTAAACTCCAGTGGGTTCAGGCCCAGAGACATCAAACACTCCTCATAGAATGAGATCCCCCCCTCATTCTTCTAAACTCCAGCGAGTACAGGCCCAGAGAATTCAAACACTCCTCATACAATGAGATCCCCCCCTCATTCTTCTAAACTCCAGTGAGTACAGGCCCAGAGACATCAAACAATCCTCATACAATGAGATCCCCCCTCATTCTTCTAAACTCCTGTGAGTACAGGCCCAGAGACATCAAACACTCCTCATACAATGAGATCCCCCCCTCATTCTTCTAAACTCCAGTGAGTACAGGCCCAGAGACATCAAACACTCCTCATATGATGAGATCCCCCCCTCATTCTTCTAAACTCCACTGAATACAGGCCCAGAGACATCAAACACTCCTCATACAATGAGATCCCCCCTCATTCTTCTAAAATCCAGTGATTACAGGCCCAGAGACATCAAACACTCCTCATACAATGAGATTCCCCCTCATTCTTCTAAACTCCAGTGAGTACAGGCACAGAGACATCAAACACTCCTCATACAAGGAGATCCCCCCTCATTCTTCTTATCTCCACTAAATACAGGCCCAGAGACATCAAACACTCCTCATACAATGAGATACCCCCTCATTCTTCTAAACTCCAGTGAGTACAGTCCCAGAGACATCAAACACTCCTCATACAATGAGATACCCCTCATTCTTCTAAACTCCAGTGAGTACAGTCCCAGAGACATCAAACACTCCTCATAGAATGAGATGCCCCCTCATTCTTCTAAACTCCAGTGAGTACAGTCCCAGAGACATCAAACACTCCTCATACAAGGAGATCCCACCTCATTCTTCTAAACTCCAGCGAGTACAGGCCCAGAGACATCAAACACTCCTCATACAATGAGATCCCCGCTCATTCTTCTAAACTCCAGCGAGTACAGGCCCAGAGACATCAAAAACTCCTCATACAATGAGATCCCCCCTGATTCTTCTAAACTCCAGCGAGTACAGCCCCAGAGACATCAAACACTCCTCATACCATGAGATCCCGCCTCATTCTTCTAAAAACCAGTGAGTACAGGCCCAGAGACATCAAACACAGCTCATACAATGAGATCCCCCCTCATTCTTCTAAACTCCAGTGGGTACAGGCCCAGAGACATCAAACACTCCTCATACAATGAGATCCCCCCTCATTCTTCTAAACTCCAGCGAGTACAGGCCCAGAGACATCAAACATTCCTCATACGATGAGATCCCCCCCCCTCATTCTTCTAAACTCCAGTGAGTACAGGCCCAGAGACATCAAACACTCCTCATAGAATGAGATCCCCCCCTCATTCTTCTAAACTCCAGCGAGTACAGGCCCAGAGAATTCAAACACTCCTCATACAATGAGATCCCCCCCTCATTCTTCTAAACTCCAGTGAGTACAGGCCCAGAGACATCAAACACTCCTCATATGATGAGATCCCCCCCCTCATTCTTCTAAACTCCAGTGAATACAGGCCCAGAGACATCAAACACTCCTCATACAATGAGATCCCCCCTCATTCGTCTAAAATCCAGTGATTACAGGCCCAGAGACATCAAACACTCCTCATACAATGAGATTCCCCCTCATTCTTCTAAACTCCAGTGAGTACAGGCACAGAGACATCAAACACACCTCATAGAAGGAGATTCCCCCTCATTCTTCTAATCTCCACTGAGTACAGGCCCAGAGACATCAAACACTCCTCATACAATGAGATACCCCCTCATTCTTCTAAACTCTAGTGAGTACAGGCCCAGAGACATCAAACACTCCTCATACAATGAGATACCCCCTCATTCTTCTAAACTCTAGTGAGTACAGTCCCAGAGACATCAAACACTCCTCATACAATGAGATGCCCCTCATTCTTCTAAACTCCAGTGAGCACAGCCCCAGAGACATCTAACACTCCTGATACAATGAGATCCCCCCTCATTCTTCAAAACTCCAGTGAGTACAGGCCCAGAGAAATCAAACACTCCTCATACAATGCGATCCCCCCTCATTCTTCTAAACTCCAGTGGGTTCAGGCCCAGAGACATCAAACACTCCTCATAGAATGAGATCCCCCCCTCATTCTTCTAAACTCCAGTGGGTACAGGCCCAGAGACATCAAACACTCCTCATACAATGAGATCCCCCCCTCATTCTTCTAAACTCCAGTGAGTACAGGCCCAGAGACATCAAACACTCCTCATATGATGAGATCCCCCCCTCATTCTTCTAAACTCCAGTGAATACAGGCCCAGAGACATCAAACACTCCTCATACAATGAGATCCCCCCTCATTCTTCTAAACTCCAGCGAGTACAGGCGCAGAGAATTCAAACACTCCTCATACAATGAGATCCCCCCCTCATTCTTCTAAACTCCAGTGAGTATAGGCCCAGAGACATCAAACACTCCTCATATGATGAGATCCCCCCCTCATTCTTCTAAACTCCAGTGAATACAGGCCCAGAGGCATCAAACACTCCTCATACAATGAGATCCCCCCTCATTTTTCTAAAATCCAGTGATTACAGGCCCAGAGACATCAAACACTCCTCATACAATGAGATTCCCCCTCATTCTTCTAAACTCCAGTGAGTACAGGCACAGAGACATCAAACACTCCTCATACAAGGAGATCCCCCCTCATTCTTCTAATCTCCACTAAATACAGGCCCAGAGACATCAAACACTCCTCATACAATGAGATACCCCCTCATTCTTCTAAACTCTAGTGAGTACAGTCCCAGAGACATCAAACACTCCTCATACAATGAGATCCCCCTCATTCTTCTAAACTCCAGTGAGCACAGCCCCAGAGACATCTAACACTCCTGATACAATGAGATCCCCCCTCATTCTTCAAAACTCCAGTGAGTACAGGCCCAGAGAAATCAAACACTTCTCATACAATGCGATCCCCCTCATACTTCTAAACTCCAGTGGGTTCAGGACCAGAGACATCAAACACTCCTCATATGATGAGATCCCCCCCTCATTCTTCTAAACTCCAGTGAATACAGGCCCAGAGACATCAAACACTCCTCATACAATGAGATCCCCCCTCATTCTTCTAAAATCCAGTGATTACAGGCCCAGAGACATCAAACACTCCTCATACAATGAGATACCCCCTCATTCTTCTAAACTCTAGTGAGTACAGGCCCAGAGACATCAAACACACCTCATACAATGAGATACCCCCTCATTCTTCTAAACTCTAGTGAGTACAGTCCCAGAGACATCAAACACTCCTCATACAATGAGATGCCCCTCATTCTTCTAAACTCCAGTGAGCACAGCCCCAGAGACATCTAACACTCCTGATACAATGAGATCCCCCCTCATTCTTCAAAACTCCAGTGGGTTCATGCCCAGAGACATCAAACACTCCTCATAGAATGAGATCCCCCCCTCATTCTTCTAAACTCCAGCGAGTACAGGCCCAGAGAATTCAAACACTCCTCATACAATGAGATCCCCCCCTCATTCTTCTAAACTCCAGTGAGTACAGGCCCAGAGAATTCAAACACTCCTCATATGATGAGATCCCCCCCTCATTCTTTTAAACTCCAGTGAATACAGGCCCAGAGACATCAAACACTCCTCATACAATGAGATCCCCCCTCATTCTTCTAAACTCCAGCGAGTACAGGCGCAGAGAATTCAAACACTCCTCATACAATGAGATCCCCCCCTCATTCTTCTAAACTCCAGTGAGTACAGGCCCAGAGACATCAAACACTCCTCATATGATGAGATCCCCCCCTCATTCTTCTAAACTCCAGTGAATACAGGCCCAGAGACATCAAACACTCCTCATACAATGAGATCCCCCCTCATTTTTCTAAAATCCAGTGATTACAGGCCCAGAGACATCAAACACTCCTCATACAATGAGATTCCCCCTCATTCTTCTAAACTCCAGTGAGTACAGGCACAGAGACATCAAACACTCCTCATACAATGAGATACCCCCTCATTCTTCTAAACTCTAGTGAGTACAGTCCCAGAGACATCAAACACTCCTCATACAATGAGATACCCCCTCATTCTTCTAAACTCTAGTGAGTACAGTCCCAGAGACATCAAACACTCCTCATACAATGAGATCCCCCTCATTCTTCTAAACTCCAGTGAGCACAGCCCCAGAGACATCTAACACTCCTGATACAATGAGATCCCCCCTCATTCTTCAAAACTCCAGTGAGTACAGGCCCAGAGAAATCAAACACTTCTCATATAATGCGATCCCCCCTCATTCTTCTAAACTCCAGTGGGTTCAGGACCAGAGACATCAAACACTCCTCATATAATGAGATACCCCCTCATACTTCTAATACCCAGTGAGTACAGGCCCAGAGACATCAAACACTCCTCATACAATGAGTTCCCACCTCATTCTTCTAAACTCCAGCGAGTACAGGCCCAGAGACATCAAACACTCCTCATACAATGAGATCCCCGCTCATTCTTCTAAACTCCAGCGAGTACAGGCCCAGAGACATCAAAAACTCCTCATACAATGAGATCCCCCCTGATTCTTCTAAACTCCAGCGAGTACAGGCCCAGAGACATCAAACACTCCTCATACCATGAGATCCCGCCTCATTCTTCTAAAAACCAGTGAGTACAGGTCCAGAGACATCAAACACAGCTCATACAATGAGATCCCCCCTCATTCTTCTAAACTCCAGCGAGTACAGGCCCAGAGACATCAAACATTCCTCATACGATGAGATCCCCCCCCCTCATTCTTCTAAACTCCAGTGAGTACAGGCCCAGAGACATCAAACACTCCTCATAGAATGAGATCCCCCCCTCATTCTTCTAAACTCCAGCGAGTACAGGCCCAGAGAATTCAAACACTCCTCATACAATGAGATCCCCCCCTCATTCTTCTAAACTCCAGTGAGTACAGGCCCAGAGACATCAAACACTCCTCATATGAAGAGATCCCCCCCTCATTCTTCTAAACTCCAGTGAGTACAGGCCCAGAGACATCAAACACTCCTCATATGATGAGATCCCCCCCTCATTCTTCTAAACTCCAGTGAATACAGGCCCAGAGACATCAAACACTCCTCATACAATGAGATCCCCCCTCATTCTTCTAAAATCCAGTGATTACAGGCCCAGAGACATCAAACACTCCTCATACAATGAGATTCCCCCTCATTCTTCTAAACTCCAGTGAGTACAGGCACAGAGACATCAAACACACCTCATACAAGGAGATTCCCCCTCATTCTTCTAATCTAAACTGAGTACAGGCCCAGAGACATCAAACACTCCTCATACAATGAGATACCCCCTCATTCTTCTAAACTCTAGTGAGTACAGGCCCAGAGACATCAAACACTCCTCATACAATGAGATACCCCCTCATTCTTCTAAACTCTAGTGAGTACAGTCCCAGAGTCATCAAACACTCCTCATACAATGAGATGCCGCTCATTCTTCTAAACTCCAGTGAGCACAGCCCCAGAGACATCTAACACTCCTGATACAATGAGATCCCCCCTCATTCTTCAAAACTCCAGTGAGTACACGCCCAGAGAAATCAAACACTCCTCATACAATGCCATCCCCCCTCATTCTTCTAAACTCCAGTGGGTTCAGGCCCAGAGACATCAAACACTCCTCATAGAATGAGATCCCCCCTCATTCTTCTAAACTCCAGCGAGTACAGGCCCAGAGAATTCAAACACTCCTCATACAATGAGATCCCCCACTCATTCTTCTAAACTCCAGTGAGTACAGGCCCAGAGACATCAAACACTCCTCATATGATGAGATCCCCCCCTCATTCTTCTAAACTCCAGTGAATACAGGCCCAGAGACATCAAACACTCCTCATACAATGAGATCCCCCCTCATTCTTCTAAAATCCAGTGATTACAGGCCCAGAGACATCAATCACTCCTCATACAATGAGATTCCCCCTCATTCTTCAAAAATCCAGTGTGTACAGGCACAGAGACATCAAACACACCTCATACAAGGAGATTCCCCCTCATTCTTCTAATCTCCACTGAGTACAGGCCCAGAGACATCAAACACTCCTCATACAATGAGATACCCCCTCATTCTTCTAAACTCTAGTGAGTACAGGCCCAGAGACATCAAACACTCCTCATACAATGAGATACCCCCTCATTCTTCTAAACTCTAGTGAGTACAGTCCCAGACACATCAAACACTCCTCATACAATGAGATGCCCCTCATTCTTCTAAACTCCAGTGAGCACAGCCCCAGAGACATCTAACACTCCTGATACAATGAGATCCCCCCTCATTCTTCAAAACTCCAGTGAGTACAGGCCCAGAGAAATCAAACACTCCTCATACAATGCGATCCCCCTTCATTCTTCTAAACTCCAGTGGGTTCAGGCCCAGAGACATCAAACACTCCTCATAGAATGAGATCCCCCCCTCATTCTTCTAAACTCCAGCGAGTACAGGCCCAGAGAATTCAAACACTCCTCATACAATGAGATCCCCCCCTCATTCTTCTAAACTCCAGTGAATACAAGCCCAGAGACATCAAACACTCCTCATACAATGAGATCCCCCCTCATTCTTCTAAACTCCAGCGAGTACAGGCGCAGAGAATTCAAACACTCCTCATACAATGAGATCCCCCCCTCATTCTTCTAAACTCCAGTGAGTACAGGCCCAGAGACATCAAACACTCCTCATATGATGAGATCCCCCCCTCATTCTTCTAAACTCCAGTGAATACAGGCCCAGAGACATCAAACACTCCACATACAATGAGATCCCCCCTCATTTTTCTAAAATCCAGTGATTACAGGCCCAGAGACATCAAACACTCCTCATACAATGAGATTCCCCCTCATTCTTCTAAACTCCAGTGAGTACAGGCACAGAGACATCAAACACTCCTCATACAAGGAGATCCCCCCTCATTCTTCTAATCTCCACTAAATACAGGCCCAGAGACATCAAACACTCCTCATACAATGAGATACCCCCTCATTCTTCTAAACTCTAGTGAGTACAGTCCCAGAGACATCAAACACTCCTCATACAATGAGATCCCCCTCATTCTTCTAAACTCCAGTGAGCACAGCCCCAGAGACATCTAACACTCCTGATACAATGAGATCCCCCCTCATTCTTCTAAACTCCAGTGAGTACAGGCCCAGAGACATCAAACACTCCTCATACAATGAGATCCCACCTCATTCTTCTAAACTCCAGCGAGTACAGGCCCAGAGACATCAAACACTCCTCATACAATGAGATCCCCGCTCATTCTTCTAAACTCCAGCGAGTACAGGCCCAGAGACATCAAAAACTCCTCATACAATGAGATCCCCCCTGATTCATCTAAACTCCAGCGAGTACAGGCCCAGAGACATCAAACACTCCTCATACCATGAGATCCCGCCTCATTCTTCTAAAAACCAGTGAGTACAGGCCCAGAGACATCAAACACAGCTCATACAATGAGATCCCCCCTCATTCTTCTAAACTCCAGTGGGTACAGGCCCAGAGACATCAAACACTCCTCATACAATGAGATCCCCCCTCATTCTTCTAAACTCCAGTGAGTACAGGCCCAGAGACATCAAACACTCCTCATACAATGAGATGCCCCCTCATTCTTCTAAACTCCAGTGAGTACAGGCCCAGAGACATCAAACACTCATCATACAATGAGATCCCCCCCACCTCATTCTTCTAAACTCCAGTGAGTACAGGCCCAGAGACATCAAACACTCCTCATAGAATGAGATCCCCCCCTCATTCTTCTAAACTCCAGCGAGTACAGGCCCAGAGAATTCAAACACTCCTCATACAATGAGATCCCCCCTCATTCTTCTAAACTCCAGTGAGTACAGGCCCAGAGACATCAAACACTCCTCATATGATGAGATCCCCCCCTCATTCTTCTAAACTCCAGTGAGTACAGGCCCAGAGACATCAAACACTCCGCATATGATGAGATCCCCCCCTCATTCTTCTAAACTCCAGTGAGTACAGGCACAGAGACATCAAACACACCTCATACAATGAGATACCCCCTCATTCTTCTAAACTCTAGTGAGTACAGTCCCAGAGACATCAAACACTCCTCATACAATGAGATCCCCCTCATTCTTCTAAACTCCAGTGAGCACAGCCCCAGAGACATCTAACACTCCTGATACAATGAGATCCCCCCTCATTCTTCAAAACTCCAGTGAGTACAGGCGCAGAGAAATCAAACACTTCTCATACAATGCGATCCCCCCTCATTCTTCTAAACTCCAGTCGGTTCAGGACCAGAGACATCAAACACTCCTCATATAATGAGATACCCCCTCATACTTCTAATACCCAGTGAGTACAGGCCCAGAGACATCAAACACTCCTCACACAATGAGATTTCCCTCATTCTTCTAAACTCCAGCGAGTACAGGCCCAGAGTTATCAAACACTCCTCATACAATGAGATCCCCCCCTCATTCTTCTAAACTCCAGCGAGTACAGTCCCAGAGACATCAAACACTCCTCATACAATGAGATCCCCCCTCATTCTTCTAAGCTCCAGTGAGTACAGGCCCAGAGACATCAAACACTCCTCATACAATGAGATCCCCCCTCATTCCTCTAAACTCCAGTGAGTACAGTCCCAGAGACATCAAACACAGCTCATGCAAGGAGATCCCCCCTCATTCTTCTGAACTCCAGTGAGTACAGGCCCAGAGACATCAAACACACCTCATACAATGAGATCCCCCTCATTCTTCTAAACTCCAGCGAGTACAGGCCCAGAGTCATCAAACACTCCTCATAAAATGAGATCCCCCCCCTCATTCTTCTAAACTCCAGCGAGTACAGGCCCAGAGACATCAAACACTCCTCATACAATGAGATCCCCCCTCATTCTTCTAAACTCCAGTGAGTACAGGCCCAGAGACATCAAACACTCCTCATACAATGAGATCCCCCCTCATTCTTCTAAACTCCAGTGAGTACAGGCCCAGAGACATCAAACAATCCTCATACAATGAGATCCCCCCTCATTCTTCTAAACTACAGTGAGTACAGGCCCAGAGACATCAAACACTCCTCATACAATGTGATCCCACCCCCATTCTTCTAAACTCCAGTGAGTACGGTCCCAGAGACATCAAACACTCCTCATACAATGAGATCCTCCCCTCATTCTTCTAAACTCCAGCGAGTACAGGCCCAGAGACATCAAACACTCCTCATACAATGAGATCCCACCTCATTCTTCTAAACTCCAGCGAGTACAGGCCCAGAGACATCAAACACTCCTCATACAATGAGATCCCCGCTCATTCTTCTAAACTCCAGCGAGTACAGGCCCAGAGACATCAAAAACTCCTCATTCAATGAGATCCCCCCTGATTCTTCTAAACTCCAGCGAGTACAGGCCCAGAGACATCAAACACTCCTCATACCATGCGATCCCGCCTCATTCTTCTAAAAACCAGTGAGTACTGGCCCAGAGACATCAAACATTCCTCATACGATGAGATCCCCCCCCCTCATTCTTCTAAACTCCAGCGAGTACAGGCCCAGAGACATCAAACACTCCTCATACAATGAGATCCCCCCTCATTCTTCTAAACTCCAGCGAGTACAGGCCCAGAGTCATCAAACACTCCTCATACAATGAGATCCCCCCTCATTCTTCTAAACTCCAGCGAGTACAGGCCCAGAGACATCAAACATTCCTCATACGATGAGATCCCCCCCCCTCATTCTTCTAAACTCCAGTGAGTACAGGCCCAGAGACATCAAACACACCTCATACAATGAGATCCCCCTCATTCTTCTAAACTCCAGTGAGTACAGGCCCAGAGACATCAAACACTCCTCATACAATGAGATCACCCCTCATTCTTTTAAACTCCAGTGAGTACAGGCCCAGAGACATCAAACAATCCTCATACAATGAGATCCCCCCTCATTCTTCTAAACTACAGTGAGTACAGGCCCAGAGACATCAAACACTCCTCATACAATGTGATCCCACCCCCATTCTTCTAAACTCCAGTGAGTACGGTCCCAGAGACATCAAACACTCCTCATACAATGAGATCCTCCCCTCATTCTTCTAAACTCCAGCGAGTACAGGCCCAGAGACATCTAACACTCCTCATACAATGAGATCCCACCTCATTCTTCTAAACTCCAGCGAGTACAGGCCCAGAGACATCAAACACTCCTCATACAATGAGATCCCCGCTCATTCTTCTAAACTACAGCGAGTACAGGCCCAGAGACATCAAAAACTCCTCATATAATGAGATCCCCCCTGATTCTTCTAAACTCCAGCGAGTACAGGCCCAGAGACATCAAACACTCCTCATACCATGCGATCCCGCCTCATTCTTCTAAAAACCAGTGAGTACTGGCCCAGAGACATCAAACACTGCTCATACAATGAGATCCCCCCTCATTCTTCTAAACTCCAGTGGGTACAGGCCCAGAGACATCAAACACTCCTCATACAATGAGATCCCCCCTCATTCTTCTAAACTCCAGCGAGTACAGGCCCAGAGACATCAAACATTCCTCATACGATGAGATCCCCCCCCCTCATTCTTCTAAACTCCAGTGAGTACAGGCCCAGAGACATCAAACACTCCTCATATGATGAGATCCCCCCCTCATTCTTCTAAACTCCAGTGAATACAGGCCCAGAGACATCAAACACTCCTCATACAATGAGATCCCCCCTCATTCTTCTAAAATCCAGTGATTACAGGCCCAGAGACATCAAACACTCCTCATACAATGAGATTCCCCCTCATTCTTCTAAACTCCAGTGAGTACAGGCACAGAGACATCAAACACACCTCATACAAGGAGATCCCCCCTCATTCTTCTAATCTCCACTGAGTACAGGCCCAGAGACATCAAACACTCCTCATACAATGAGATACCCCCTCATTCTTCTAAACTCTAGTGAGTACAGGCCCAGAGACATCAAACACTCCTCATACAATGAGATACCCCCTCATTCTTCTAAACTCTAGTGAGTACAGTCCCAGAGACATCAAACACTCCTCATACAATGAGATGCCCCTCATTCTTCTAAACTCCAGTGAGCACAGCCCCAGAGACATCTAACACTCCTGATACAATGAGATCCCCCCTCATTCTTCAAAACTCCAGTGAGTACAGGCCCAGAGAAATCAAACACTCCTCATACAATGCGATCCCCCCTCATTCTTCTAAACTCCAGTGGGTTCAGGCCCAGAGACATCAAACACTCCTCATAGAATGAGATCCCCCCCTCATTCTTCTAAACTCCAGCGAGTACAGGCCCAGAGAATTCAAACACTCCTCATACAATGAGATCCCCCCCTCATTCTTCTAAACTCCAGTGA
Organism: Hemitrygon akajei; assembly: GCF_048418815.1. Lineage (NCBI taxonomy): Eukaryota > Metazoa > Chordata > Chondrichthyes > Myliobatiformes > Dasyatidae > Hemitrygon > Hemitrygon akajei. The sequence continues at coordinate 153,178 of NW_027331976.1, read as the reverse complement.
GTACAGGCCCAGAGACATCAAACACTCCTCATATGATGAGATCCCCCCCTCATTCTTCTAAACTCCACTGAATACAGGCCCAGAGACATCAAACACTCCTCATACAATGAGATCCCCCCTCATTCTTCTAAAATCCAGTGATTACAGGCCCAGAGACATCAAACACTCCTCATACAATGAGATTCCCCCTCATTCTTCTAAACTCCAGTGAGTACAGGCACAGAGACATCAAACACTCCTCATACAAGGAGATCCCCCCTCATTCTTCTAAACTCTAGTGAGTACAGTCCCAGAGACATCAAACACTCCTCATACAATGAGATACCCCTCATTCTTCTAAACTCCAGTGAGTACAGTCCCAGAGACATCAAACACTCCTCATAGAATGAGATGCCCCCTCATTCTTCTAAACTCCAGTGAGTACAGTCCCAGAGACATCAAACACTCCTCATACAAGGAGAACCCCCTCATTCTTCTAAACTCCAGTGAGTACAGGCCCAGAGACATCAAACACTCCTCATACAAGGAGAACCCCCCTCATTCTTCTAATCTCCACTAAGTACAGGCCCAGAGACATCAAACACTCCTCATACCATGCGATCCCGCCTCATTCTTCTAAAAACCAGTGAGTACTGGCCCAGAGACATCAAACATTCCTCATACGATGAGATCCCCCCCCCTCATTCTTCTAAACTCCAGCGAGTACAGGCCCAGAGACATCAAACACTCCTCATACAATGAGATCCCCCCTCATTCTTCTAAACTCCAGCGAGTACAGGCCCAGAGTCATCAAACACTCCTCATACAATGAGATCCCCCCTCATTCTTCTAAACTCCAGCGAGTACAGGCCCAGAGACATCAAACATTCCTCATACGATGAGATCCCCCCCCCTCATTCTTCTAAACTCCAGTGAGTACAGGCCCAGAGACATCAAACACACCTCATACAATGAGATCCCCCTCATTCTTCTAAACTCCAGTGAGTACAGGCCCAGAGACATCAAACACTCCTCATACAATGAGATCACCCCTCATTCTTTTAAACTCCAGTGAGTACAGGCCCAGAGACATCAAACAATCCTCATACAATGAGATCCCCCCTCATTCTTCTAAACTACAGTGAGTACAGGCCCAGAGACATCAAACACTCCTCATACAATGTGATCCCACCCCCATTCTTCTAAACTCCAGTGAGTACGGTCCCAGAGACATCAAACACTCCTCATACAATGAGATCCTCCCCTCATTCTTCTAAACTCCAGCGAGTACAGGCCCAGAGACATCTAACACTCCTCATACAATGAGATCCCACCTCATTCTTCTAAACTCCAGCGAGTACAGGCCCAGAGACATCAAACACTCCTCATACAATGAGATCCCCGCTCATTCTTCTAAACTACAGCGAGTACAGGCCCAGAGACATCAAAAACTCCTCATATAATGAGATCCCCCCTGATTCTTCTAAACTCCAGCGAGTACAGGCCCAGAGACATCAAACACTCCTCATACCATGCGATCCCGCCTCATTCTTCTAAAAACCAGTGAGTACTGGCCCAGAGACATCAAACACTGCTCATACAATGAGATCCCCCCTCATTCTTCTAAACTCCAGTGGGTACAGGCCCAGAGACATCAAACACTCCTCATACAATGAGATCCCCCCTCATTCTTCTAAACTCCAGCGAGTACAGGCCCAGAGACATCAAACATTCCTCATACGATGAGATCCCCCCCCCTCATTCTTCTAAACTCCAGTGAGTACAGGCCCAGAGACATCAAACACTCCTCATATGATGAGATCCCCCCCTCATTCTTCTAAACTCCAGTGAATACAGGCCCAGAGACATCAAACACTCCTCATACAATGAGATCCCCCCTCATTCTTCTAAAATCCAGTGATTACAGGCCCAGAGACATCAAACACTCCTCATACAATGAGATTCCCCCTCATTCTTCTAAACTCCAGTGAGTACAGGCACAGAGACATCAAACACACCTCATACAAGGAGATCCCCCCTCATTCTTCTAATCTCCACTGAGTACAGGCCCAGAGACATCAAACACTCCTCATACAATGAGATACCCCCTCATTCTTCTAAACTCTAGTGAGTACAGGCCCAGAGACATCAAACACTCCTCATACAATGAGATACCCCCTCATTCTTCTAAACTCTAGTGAGTACAGTCCCAGAGACATCAAACACTCCTCATACAATGAGATGCCCCTCATTCTTCTAAACTCCAGTGAGCACAGCCCCAGAGACATCTAACACTCCTGATACAATGAGATCCCCCCTCATTCTTCAAAACTCCAGTGAGTACAGGCCCAGAGAAATCAAACACTCCTCATACAATGCGATCCCCCCTCATTCTTCTAAACTCCAGTGGGTTCAGGCCCAGAGACATCAAACACTCCTCATAGAATGAGATCCCCCCCTCATTCTTCTAAACTCCAGCGAGTACAGGCCCAGAGAATTCAAACACTCCTCATACAATGAGATCCCCCCCTCATTCTTCTAAACTCCAGTGAGTACAGGCCCAGAGACATCAAACACTCCTCATACAATGAGATCCACCCTCATTCTTCTAAACTCCAGTGAGTACAGGCCCAGAGACATCAAACACTCCTCATACAATGAGATCCCCCCTCATTCTTCTAAACTCCAGTGGGTTCAGGCCCAGAGACATCAAACACTCCTCATAGAATGAGATCCCCCCCTCATTCTTCTAAACTCCAGCGAGTACAGGCCCAGAGAATTCAAACACTCCTCATACAATGAGATCCCCCCCTCATTCTTCTAAACTCCAGTGAGTACAGGCCCAGAGACATCAAACACTCCTCATACAATGAGATCCACCCTCATTCTTCTAAACTCCAGTGAGTACAGGCCCAGAGACATCAAACACTCCTCATATGATGAGATCCCCCCCTCATTCTTCTAAACTCCACTGAATACAGGCCCAGAGACATCAAACACTCCTCATACAATGAGATCCCCCCTCATTCTTCTAAAATCCAGTGATTACAGGCCCAGAGACATCAAACACTCCTCATACAATGAGATTCCCCCTCATTCTTCTAAACTCCAGTGAGTACAGGCACAGAGACATCAAACACTCCTCATACAAGGAGATCCCCCCTCATTCTTCTAAACTCTAGTGAGTACAGTCCCAGAGACATCAAACACTCCTCATACAATGAGATACCCCTCATTCTTCTAAACTCCAGTGAGTACAGTCCCAGAGACATCAAACACTCCTCATAGAATGAGATGCCCCCTCATTCTTCTAAACTCCAGTGAGTACAGTCCCAGAGACATCAAACACTCCTCATACAAGGAGAACCCCCTCATTCTTCTAAACTCCAGTGAGTACAGGCCCAGAGACATCAAACACTCCTCATACAAGGAGAACCCCCCTCATTCTTCTAATCTCCACTAAGTACAGGCCCAGAGACATCAAACACTCCTCATACAGTGCGATTCCCCCACATTCTACTAAACTCCAGTGAGTACAGGCCCAGAGACATCAAACACTCCTCATACAAGGAGATCCCCCCTCATTCTTCTAATCTCCACTAAATACAGGCCCAGAGACATCAAACACTCCTCATACAATGAGATACCCCCTCATTCTTCTAAACTCTAGTGAGTACAGTCCCAGAGACATCAAACACTCCACATACAATGAGATCCCCGCTCATTCTTCTAAACTCCAGCGAGTACAGGCCCAGAGACATCAAAAACTCCTCATACAATGAGATCTCCCCTCATTCTTCTAAACTCCAGTGAGTACAGTCCCAGAGACATCAAACACTCCTCATACAATGAGAAGCCCCCTCATTCTTCTAAACTCCAGTGAGTACAGTCCCAGAGACATCAAACACTCCTCATACAATGAGATGCCCCCTCATTCTTCTAAACTCCAGTGAGTACAGTCCCAGAGACATCAAACACTCCTCATACAATGAGATGCCCCCTCATTCTTCTAAACTCCAGTGAGTACAGGCCCAGAGACATCAAACACTCCTCATACAATGAGATCCCTCCTGATTCTTCTAAACTCCAGCGAGTACAGGCCCAGAGACATCAAACACTCCTCATACCATGAGATCCCGCCTCATTCTTCTAAAAACCAGTGAGTACAGGCCCAGAGACATCAAACACTGCTCATACAATGAGATCCGCCCTCATTCTTCTAAACTCCAGCGAGTACAGGCCCAGAGACATCAAACACCCCTCATACAATGAGATCCCCCCTCATTCTTCTAAACTCCAGCGAGTACAAGCCCAGAGACATCAAACATTCCTCATACGATGAGATCCCCCCCCCTCATTCTTCTAAACTCCAGTGAGTACAGGCCCAGAGACATCAAACACTCCTCATAGAATGAGATCCCCCCCTCATTCTTCTAAACTCCAGCGAGTACAGGCCCAGAGAATTCAAACACTCCTCATACAATGAGATCCCCCCCTCATTCTTCTAAACTCCAGTGAGTACAGGCCCAGAGACATCAAACACTCCTCATATGATGAGATCCCCCCCTCATTCTTCTAAACTCCAGTGAGTACAGGCCCAGAGACATCAAACACTCCTCATATGATGAGATCCCCCCCTCATTCTTCTAAACTCCAGTGAATACAGGCCCAGAGACATCAAACACTCCTCATACAATGAGATCCCCCCTCATTCTTCTAAACTCCAGTGAGCACAGGCACAGAGACATCAAACACTCCTCATAGAATGAGATCACCCCCTCATTCTTCTAAACTCCAGTGAGTACAGTCCCAGAGACATCAAACACTCCTCATACAATGAGATGCCCCCTCATTCTTCTAAACTCCAGTGAGTACAGGCCCAGAGACATCAAACACTCCTCATACAATGAGATCCCTCCTGATTCTTCTAAACTCCAGCGAGTACAGGCCCAGAGACATCAAACACTCCTCATACCATGAGATCCCGCCTCATTCTTCTAAAAACCAGTGAGTACAGGCCCAGAGACATCAAACACTGCTCATACAATGAGATCCGCCCTCATTCTTCTAAACTCCAGCGAGTACAGGCCCAGAGACATCAAACACCCCTCATACAATGAGATCCCCCCTCATTCTTCTAAACTCCAGCGAGTACAAGCCCAGAGACATCAAACATTCCTCATACGATGAGATCCCCCCCCCTCATTCTTCTAAACTCCAGTGAGTACAGGCCCAGAGACATCAAACACTCCTCATAGAATGAGATCCCCCCCTCATTCTTCTAAACTCCAGCGAGTACAGGCCCAGGGAATTCAAACACTCCTCATACAATGAGATCCCCCCCTCATTCTTCTAAACTCCAGTGAGTACAGGCCCAGAGACATCAAACACTCCTCATATGATGAGATCCCCCCCTCATTCTTCTAAACTCCAGTGAGTACAGGCCCAGAGACATCAAAGACTCCTCATATGATGAGATCCCCCCCTCATTCTTCTAAACTCCAGTGAATACAGGCCCAGAGACATCAAACACTCCTCATACAATGAGATCCCCCCTCATTCTTCTAAAATCCAGTGATTACAGGCCCAGAGACATCAAACACTCCTCATACAATGAGATTCCCCCTCATTCTTCTAAACTCCAGTGAGTACAGGCACAGAGACATCAAACACACCTCATACAAGGAGATCCCCCCTCATTCTTCTAATCTCCACTGAGTACAGGCCCAGAGACATCAAACACTCCTCATACAATGAGATACCCCCTCATTCTTCTAAACTCTAGTGAGTACAGTCCCAGAGACATCAAACACTCCTCATACAATGAGATCCCCCTCATTCTTCTAAACTCCAGTGAGCACAGCCCCAGAGTCATCTAACACTCCTGATACAATGAGATCCCCCCTCATTCTTCAAAACTCCAGTGAGTACAGGCCCAGAGAAATCAAACACTCCTCATACAATGAGATCCCCCCCCTCATTCTTCTAAACTCCAGTGAGTACAGGCCCAGAGACATCAAACACTCCTCATAGAATGAGATCCCCACCTCATTCTTCTAAACTCCAGCGAGTACAGGCCCAGAGAATTCAAACACTCCTCATACAATGAGATCCCCCCCTCATTCTTCTAAACTCCAGTGAGTACAGGCCCAGAGACATCAAACACTCCTCATATGATGAGATCCACCCCTCATTCTTCTAAATTCCAGTGAATACAGGCCCAGAGACATCAAACACTCCTCATACAATGAGATCCCCCCTCATTCTTCTAAAATCCAGTGATTACAGGCCCAGAGACATCAAACACTCCTCATACAATGAGATTCCCCCTCATTCTTCTAAACTCCAGTGAGTACAGGCCCAGAGACATCAAACACAGCTCATACAAGGAGATCCCCCCTCATTCTTCTGAACTCCAGTGAGTACAGGCCCAGAGACATCAAACACTCCTCATACAATGAGATACCCCCTCATTCTTCTAAACTCTAGTGAGTACAGTCCCAGAGACATCAAACACTCCTCATACACTGAGATCCCCCTCATTCTTCTAAACTCCAGTGAGCACAGCCCCAGAGACATCTAACACTCCTGATACAATGAGATCCCCCCTCATTCTTCAAAACTCCAGTGAGTACAGGCCCAGAGAAATCAAACACTCCTCATACAATGAGATTCCCCCTCATTCTTCTAAACTCCAGTGAGTACAGGCCCAGAGACATCAAACACTCCTCATACAATGAGATCCCCCCTCATTCCTCTAAACTCCAGTGAGTACAGTCCCAGAGACATCAAACACAGCTCATACAAGGAGATCCCCCCTCATTCTTCTGAACTCCAGTGAGTACAGGCCCAGAGAAATCAAACACTCCTCATACAATGAGATCCCCCCTCATTCTTCTAAACTCCAGTGAATACAGGCCCAGAGACATCAAACAATCCTCATACAATGTGATCCCCCCTCATTCTTCTAAACTCCAGTGAGTACAGGCCCAGAGACATCAAACACTCCTCATACAATGAGATCCCCCTCATTCTTCTAAACTCCAGCGAGTACAGGCCCAGAGTCATCAAACACTCCTCATAAAATGAGATCCCCCCCCTCATTCTTCTAAACTCCAGCGAGTACAGGCCCAGAGACATCAAACACTCCTCATACAATGAGATTCCCCCTCATTCTTCTAAACTCCAGTGAGTACAGGCCCAGAGACATCAAACACTCCTCATACAATCAGATCCGCCCTCATTCTTCTAAACTCCAGCGAGTACAGGCCCAGAGACATCAAACACCCCTCATACAATGAGATCCCCCCTCATTCTTCTAAACTCCAGCGAGTACAAGCCCAGAGACATCAAACATTCCTCATACGATGAGATCCCCCCCCCCTCATTCTTCTAAACTCCAGTGAGTACAGGCCCAGAGACATCAAACACTCCTCATAGAATGAGATCCCCCCCTCATTCTTCTAAACTCCAGCGAGTACAGGCCCAGAGAATTCAAACACTCCTCATACAATGAGATCCCCCCCTCATTCTTCTAAACTCCAGTGAGTACAGGCCCAGAGACATCAAACACTCCTCATATGATGAGATCCCCCCCTCATTCTTCTAAACTCCAGTGAGTACAGGCCCAGAGACATCAAACACTCCTCATATGATGAGATCCCCCCCTCATTCTTCTAAACTCCAGTGAATACAGGCCCAGAGACATCAAACACTCCTCATACAATGAGATCCCCCCTCATTCTTCTAAACTCCAGTGAGCACAGGCACAGAGACATCAAACACTCCTCATAGAATGAGATCACCCCCTCATTCTTCTAAACTCCAGTGAGTACAGTCCCAGAGACATCAAACACTCCTCATACAATGAGATGCCCCCTCATTCTTCTAAACTCCAGTGAGTACAGGCCCAGAGACATCAAACACTCCTCATACAATGAGATCCCTCCTGATTCTTCTAAACTCCAGCGAGTACAGGCCCAGAGACATCAAACACTCCTCATACCATGAGATCCCGCCTCATTCTTCTAAAAACCAGTGAGTACAGGCCCAGAGACATCAAACACTGCTCATACAATGAGATCCGCCCTCATTCTTCTAAACTCCAGCGAGTACAGGCCCAGAGACATCAAACACCCCTCATACAATGAGATCCCCCCTCATTCTTCTAAACTCCAGCGAGTACAAGCCCAGAGACATCAAACATTCCTCATACGATGAGATCCCCCCCCCTCATTCTTCTAAACTCCAGTGAGTACAGGCCCAGAGACATCAAACACTCCTCATAGAATGAGATCCCCCCCTCATTCTTCTAAACTCCAGCGAGTACAGGCCCAGGGAATTCAAACACTCCTCATACAATGATATCCCCCCCTCATTCTTCTAAACTCCAGTGAGTACAGGCCCAGAGACATCAAACACTCCTCATATGATGAGATCCCCCCCTCATTCTTCTAAACTCCAGTGAATACAGGCCCAGAGACATCAAACACTCCTCATACAATGAGATCCCCCCTCATTCTTCTAAAATCCAGTGATTACAGGCCCAGAGACATCAAACACTCCTCATACAATGAGATTCCCCCTCATTCTTCTAAACTCCAGTGAGTACAGGCACAGAGACATCAAACACACCTCATACAAGGAGATCCCCCCTCATTCTTCTAATCTCCACTGAGTACAGGCCCAGAGACATCAAACACTCCTCATACAATGAGATACCCCCTCATTCTTCTAAACTCTAGTGAGTACAGTCCCAGAGACATCAAACACTCCTCATACAATGAGATCCCCCTCATTCTTCTAAACTCCAGTGAGCACAGCCCCAGAGTCATCTAACACTCCTGATACAATGAGATCCCCCCTCATTCTTCAAAACTCCAGTGAGTACAGGCCCAGAGAAATCAAACACTCCTCATACAATGAGATCCCCCCCCTCATTCTTCTAAACTCCAGTGAGTACAGGCCCAGAGACATCAAACACTCCTCATAGAATGAGATCCCCCCCTCATTCTTCTAAACTCCAGTGAGTACAGGCCCAGAGACATCAAACACTCCTCATATGATGAGATCCACCCCTCATTCTTCTAAATTCCAGTGAATACAGGCCCAGAGACATCAAACACTCCTCATACAATGAGATCCCCCCTCATTCTTCTAAAATCCAGTGATTACAGGCCCAGAGACATCAAACACTCCTCATACAATGAGATTCCCCCTCATTCTTCTAAACTCCAGTGAGTACAGGCCCAGAGACATCAAACACAGCTCATACAAGGAGATCCCCCCTCATTCTTCTGAACTCCAGTGAGTACAGGCCCAGAGACATCAAACACTCCTCATACAATGAGATACCCCCTCATTCTTCTAAACTCTAGTGAGTACAGTCCCAGAGACATCAAACACTCCTCATACACTGAGATCCCCCTCATTCTTCTAAACTCCAGTGAGCACAGCCCCAGAGACATCTAACACTCCTGATACAATGAGATCCCCCCTCATTCTTCAAAACTCCAGTGAGTACAGGCCCAGAGAAATCAAACACTCCTCATACAATGAGATTCCCCCTCATTCTTCTAAACTCCAGTGAGTACAGGCCCAGAGACATCAAACACTCCTCATACAATGAGATCCCCCCTCATTCCTCTAAACTCCAGTGAGTACAGTCCCAGAGACATCAAACACAGCTCATACAAGGAGATCCCCCCTCATTCTTCTGAACTCCAGTGAGTACAGGCCCAGAGAAATCAAACACTCCTCATACAATGAGATCCCCCCTCATTCTTCTAAACTCCAGTGAATACAGGCCCAGAGACATCAAACAATCCTCATACAATGTGATCCCCCCGCATTCTTCTAAACTCCAGTGAGTACAGGCCCAGAGACATCAAACACTCCTCATACAATGAGATCCCCCTCATTCTTCTAAACTCCAGCGAGTACAGGCCCAGAGTCATCAAACACTCCTCATAAAATGAGATCCCCCCCCTCATTCTTCTAAACTCCAGCGAGTACAGGCCCAGAGACATCAAACACTCCTCATACAATGAGATTCCCCCTCATTCTTCTAAACTCCAGTGAGTACAGGCCCAGAGACATCAAACACTCCTCATACAATCAGATCCCCCCTCATTCTTCTAAACTCCAGTGAGTACAGGCCCAGAGACATCAAACAATCCTCATACAATGAGATCCCCCCTCATTCTTCTAAACTACAGTGAGTACAGGCCCAGAGACATCAAACACTCCTCATACAGTATGATCCCACCCCCATTCTTCTAAACTCCAGTGAGTACAGTCCCAGAGACATCAAACACTCCTCATACAATGAGATCCTCCCCTCATTCTTCTAAACTCCAGCGAGTACAGGCCCAGAGACATCAAACACTCCTCATGCAATGAGATCCCACCTCATTCTTCTAATCTCCAGCGAGTACAGGCCCAGAAACATCAAACACTCCTCATACAATGAGATCCCCGCTCATTCTTCTAAACTCCAGCGAGTACAGGCCCAGAGACATCAAAAACTCCTCATACAATGAGATCCCCCCTCATTCTTCTAAACTCCAGTGAGTACAGTCCCAGAGACATCAAACACTCCTCATACAATGAGATGCCCCCTCATTCTTCTAAACTCCAGTGAGTACAGTCCCAGAGACATCAAACACTCCTCATACAAGGAGAACCCCCTCATTCTTCTAAACTCCAGTGAGTACAGGCCCAGAGACATCAAACACTCCTCATACAAGGAGAACCCCCTCATTCTTCTAATCTCCACTAAGTACAGGCCCAGAGACATCAAACACTCCGCATACAGTGAGATTCCCCCACATTCTTCTAAACTCCAGTGAGTACAGGCCCAGAGACATCAAACACTCCTCATACAATGAGATACCCCCTCATTCTTCTAAACTCTAGTGAGTACAGTCCCAGAGACATCAAACACTCCTCATACAATGAGATCCCCGCTCATTCTTCTAAACTCCAGCGAGTACAGGCCCAGAGACATCAAAAACTCCTCATACAATGAGATCCCCCCTCATTCTTCTAAACTCCAGTGAGTACAGTCCCAGAGACATCAAACACTCCTCATACAATGAGAAGCCCCCTCATTCTTCTAAACTCCAGTGAGTACAGTCCCAGAGACATCAAACACTCCTCATACAATGAGAAGCCCCCTCATTCTTCTAAACGCCAGTGGGTACAGGCCCAGAGACATCAAACACTCCTCATACAATGAGATCCCCCCTCATTCTTCTAAACTCCAGCGAGTACAGGCCCAGAGACATCAAACACTCCTCATACAATGAGATCCCCCCTCATTCTTCTAATCTCCACTAAGTACAGGCCCAGAGACATCAAACACTCCTCATACAGTGAGATTCCCCCACATTCTTCTAAACTCCAGTGAGTACAGGCCCAGAGACATCAAACACTCCTCATACAATGAGATACCCCCTCATTCTTCTAAACTCTAGTGAGTACAGTCCCAGAGACATCACACACTCCTCATACAATGAGATCCCCGCTCATTCTTCTAAACTCCAGCGAGTACAGGCCCAGAGACATCAAAAACTCCACATACAATGAGATCCCCCCTCATTCTTCTAAACTCCAGTGAGTACAGTCCCAGAGACATCAAACACTCCTCATACAATGAGAAGCCCCCTCATTCTTCTAAACTCCAGTGAGTACAGTCCCAGAGACATCAAACACTCCTCATACAATGAGATGCCCCCTCATTCTTCTAAACTCCAGCGAGTAAAGGCCCAGAGACATCAAACACTCCTCATACCATGAGATCCCGCCTCATTCTTCTAAAAACCAGTGAGTACAGGCCCAGAGACATCAAACACTCCTCATACAATGAGATCCCCCCTCATTGTTCTAAACTCCAGCGAGTACAGGCCCAGAGACATCAAACACTCCTCATACAATGAGATCCCCCCTCATTCTTCTAAACTCCACTGAGTACAGGCCCAGAGACATCAAACACTCCTCATAGAATGAGATCCCCCCCTCATTCTTCTAAACTCCAGCGAGTACAGGCCCAGAGACATCAAACACTCCTCATACAAGGAGAACCCCCTCATTCTTCTAATCTCCACTAAGTACAGGCCCAGAGACATCAAACACTCCGCATACAGTGAGATTCCCCCACATTCTTCTAAACTCCAGTGAGTACAGGCCCAGAGACATCAAACACTCCTCATACAATGAGATACCCCCTCATTCTTCTAAACTCTAGTGAGTACAGTCCCAGAGACATCAAACACTCCTCATACAATGAGATCCCCGCTCATTCTTCTAAACTCCAGCGAGTACAGGCCCAGAGACATCAAAAACTCCTCATACAATGAGATCCCCCCTCATTCTTCTAAACTCCAGTGAGTACAGTCCCAGAGACATCAAACACTCCTCATACAATGAGAAGCCCCCTCATTCTTCTAAACTCCAGTGAGTACAGTCCCAGAGACATCAAACACTCCTCATACAATGAGAAGCCCCCTCATTCTTCTAAACGCCAGTGGGTACAGGCCCAGAGACATCAAACACTCCTCATACAATGAGATCCCCCCTCATTCTTCTAAACTCCAGCGAGTACAGGCCCAGAGACATCAAACACTCCTCATACAATGAGATCCCCCCTCATTCTTCTAATCTCCACTAAGTACAGGCCCAGAGACATCAAACACTCCTCATACAGTGAGATTCCCCCACATTCTTCTAAACTCCAGTGAGTACAGGCCCAGAGACATCAAACACTCCTCATACAATGAGATACCCCCTCATTCTTCTAAACTCTAGTGAGTACAGTCCCAGAGACATCACACACTCCTCATACAATGAGATCCCCGCTCATTCTTCTAAACTCCAGCGAGTACAGGCCCAGAGACATCAAAAACTCCACATACAATGAGATCCCCCCTCATTCTTCTAAACTCCAGTGAGTACAGTCCCAGAGACATCAAACACTCCTCATACAATGAGAAGCCCCCTCATTCTTCTAAACTCCAGTGAGTACAGTCCCAGAGACATCAAACACTCCTCATACAATGAGATGCCCCCTCATTCTTCTAAACTCCAGCGAGTAAAGGCCCAGAGACATCAAACACTCCTCATACCATGAGATCCCGCCTCATTCTTCTAAAAACCAGTGAGTACAGGCCCAGAGACATCAAACACTCCTCATACAATGAGATCCCCCCTCATTGTTCTAAACTCCAGCGAGTACAGGCCCAGAGACATCAAACACTCCTCATACAATGAGATCCCCCCTCATTCTTCTAAACTCCACTGAGTACAGGCCCAGAGACATCAAACACTCCTCATAGAATGAGATCCCCCCCTCATTCTTCTAAACTCCAGCGAGTACAGGCCCAGAGAATTCAAACACTCCTCATACAATGAGCTCCCCCCCCTCATTCTTCTAAACTCCAGTGAGTACAGGCCCAGAGACATCAAACACACCTCATACAAGGAGATCCCCCCTCATTCTTCTAATCTCCACTGAGTACAGGCCCAGAGATATCAAACACTCCTCATACAATGAGATACCCCCTCATTCTTCTAAACTCTAGTGAGTACAGTCCCAGAGACATCAAACACTCCTCATACAATGAGATCCCCCTCATTCTTCTAAACTCCAGTGAGCACAGCCCCAGAGACATCTAACACTCCTCATACAATGAGATCCCCCCTCATTCTTCTAAACTCTAGTGAGTACAGCCCCAGAGACATCTAACACTCCTCATACAATGAGATCCCCCCTCATTCTTCAAAACTCCAGTGAGTAAAGGCCCAGAGAAATCAAACACTCCTCATACAATGCGATCCCCCCTCATTCTTCTAAACTCCAGTGAGTACAGGCCCAGAGACATCAAACACTCCTCATACAAGGAGAACCCCCTCATTCTTCTAATCTCCACTAAGTACAGGCCCAGAGACATCAAACACTCGTCATACAATGAGATCCCCCTCATTCTTCTAAACTCCAGCGAGTACAGGCCCAGAGTCATCAAACACTCCTCATAACATGAGATCCCCCCCCCTCATTCTTCTAAACTCCAGTGAGTACAGTCCCAGAGACATCAAACACTCCTCATACACTGAGATCCCCCTCATTCTTCTAAACTCCAGTGAGCACAGCCCCAGAGACATCTAACACTCCTGATACAATGAGATCCCCCCTCATTCTTCAAAACTCCAGTGAGTACAGGCCCAGAGAAATCAAACACTCCTCATACAATGAGATTCCCCCTCATTCTTCTAAACTCCAGTGAGTACAGGCCCAGAGACATCAAACACTCCTCATACAATGAGATCCCCCCTCATTCCTCTAAACTCCAGTGAGTACAGTCCCAGAGACATCAAACACAGCTCATACAAGGAGATCCCCCCTCATTCTTCTGAACTCCAGTGAGTACAGGCCCAGAGAAATCAAACACTCCTCATACAATGAGATCCCCCCTCATTCTTCTAAACTCCAGTGAATACAGGCCCAGAGACATCAAACAATCCTCATACAATGTGATCCCCCCTCATTCTTCTAAACTCCAGTGAGTACAGGCCCAGAGACATCAAACACTCCTCATACAATGAGATCCTCCCCTCATTCTTCTAAACTCCAGCGAGTACAGGCCCAGAGACATCAAACACTCCTCATGCAATGAGATCCCACCTCATTCTTCTAATCTCCAGCGAGTACAGGCCCAGAAACATCAAACACTCCTCATACAATGAGATCCCCGCTCATTCTTCTAAACTCCAGCGAGTACAGGCCCAGAGACATCAAAAACTCCTCATACAATGAGATCCCCCCTCATTCTTCTAAACTCCAGTGAGTACAGTCCCAGAGACATCAAACACTCCTCATACAATGAGATGCCCCCTCATTCTTCTAAACTCCAGTGAGTACAGTCCCAGAGACATCAAACACTCCTCATACAAGGAGAACCCCCTCATTCTTCTAAACTCCAGTGAGTACAGGCCCAGAGACATCAAACACTCCTCATACAAGGAGAACCCCCTCATTCTTCTAATCTCCACTAAGTACAGGCCCAGAGACATCAAACACTCCGCATACAGTGAGATTCCCCCACATTCTTCTAAACTCCAGTGAGTACAGGCCCAGAGACATCAAACACTCCTCATACAATGAGATACCCCCTCATTCTTCTAAACTCTAGTGAGTACAGTCCCAGAGACATCAAACACTCCTCATACAATGAGATCCCCGCTCATTCTTCTAAACTCCAGCGAGTACAGGCCCAGAGACATCAAAAACTCCTCATACAATGAGATCCCCCCTCATTCTTCTAAACTCCAGTGAGTACAGTCCCAGAGACATCAAACACTCCTCATACAATGAGAAGCCCCCTCATTCTTCTAAACTCCAGTGAGTACAGTCCCAGAGACATCAAACACTCCTCATACAATGAGAAGCCCCCTCATTCTTCTAAACGCCAGTGGGTACAGGCCCAGAGACATCAAACACTCCTCATACAATGAGATCCCCCCTCATTCTTCTAAACTCCAGCGAGTACAGGCCCAGAGACATCAAACACTCCTCATACAATGAGATCCCCCCTCATTCTTCTAATCTCCACTAAGTACAGGCCCAGAGACATCAAACACTCCTCATACAGTGAGATTCCCCCACATTCTTCTAAACTCCAGTGAGTACAGGCCCAGAGACATCAAACACTCCTCATACAATGAGATACCCCCTCATTCTTCTAAACTCTAGTGAGTACAGTCCCAGAGACATCACACACTCCTCATACAATGAGATCCCCGCTCATTCTTCTAAACTCCAGCGAGTACAGGCCCAGAGACATCAAAAACTCCTCATACAATGAGATCCCCCCTCATTCTTCTAAACTCCAGTGAGTACAGTCCCAGAGACATCAAACACTCCTCATACAATGAGAAGCCCCCTCATTCTTCTAAACTCCAGTGAGTACAGTCCCAGAGACATCAAACACTCCTCATACAATGAGATGCCCCCTCATTCTTCTAAACTCCAGCGAGTAAAGGCCCAGAGACATCAAACACTCCTCATACCATGAGATCCCGCCTCATTCTTCTAAAAACCAGTGAGTACAGGCCCAGAGACATCAAACACTGCTCATACAATGAGATCCCCCCTCATTCTTCTAAACTCCAGTGTGTACAGGCCCAGAGACATCAAACACTCCTCATACAATGAGATCCCCCCTCATTCTTCTAAACTCCAGCGAGTACAGGCCCAGAGACATCAAACACTCCTCATACAATTATATCCCCCCTCATTCTTCTAAACTCCAGCGAGTACAGGCCCAGAGACATCAAACACTCCTCATACAATGAGATCCCCCCTCATTCTTCTAAACTCCAGCGAGTACAGGCCCAGAGACATCAAACACTCCTCATACAATGAGATCCCCCCTCATTCTTCTAAACTCCACTGAGTACAGGCCCAGAGACATCAAACACTCCTCATAGAATGAGATCCCCCCCTCATTCTTCTAAACTCCAGCGAGTACAGGCCCAGAGAATTCAAACACTCCTCATACAATGAGCTCCCCCCCCTCATTCTTCTAAACTCCAGTGAGTACAGGCCCAGAGACATCAAACACACCTCATACAAGGAGATACCCCTCATTCTTCTAATCTCCACTGAGTACAGGCCCAGAGATATCAAACACTCCTCATACAATGAGATACCCCCTCATTCTTCTAAACTCTAGTGAGTACAGTCCCAGAGACATCAAACACTCCTCATACAATGAGATCCCCCTCATTCTTCTAAACTCCAGTGAGCACAGCCCCAGAGACATCTAACACTCCTCATACAATGAGATCCCCCCTCATTCTTCTAAACTCTAGTGAGTACAGCCCCAGAGACATCTAACACTCCTCATACAATGAGATCCCCCCTCATTCTTCAAAACTCCAGTGAGTAAAGGCCCAGAGAAATCAAACACTCCTCATACAATGCGATCCCCCCTCATTCTTCTAAACTCCAGTGAGTACAGGCCCAGAGACATCAAACACTCCTCATACAAGGAGAACCCCCTCATTCTTCTAATCTCCACTAAGTACAGGCCCAGAGACATCAAACACTCGTCATACAATGAGATCCCCCTCATTCTTCTAAACTCCAGCGAGTACAGGCCCAGAGTCATCAAACACTCCTCATAACATGAGATCCCCCCCCCTCATTCTTCTAAACTCCAGTGAGTACAGGCCCAGAGACATCAAACAATCCTCATACAATGAGATCCCCCCTCATTCTTCTAAACTACAGTGAGTACAGGCCCAGAGACATCAAACACTCCTCATAGAATGAGATCCCCCCCACATTCTTCTAAACTCCAGCGAGTACAGGCCCAGAGAATTCAAAAACTCCTCATACAATGAGATCCCCCCCTCAGTCTTCTAAACTCCAGTGAGTACAGGCCCAGAGACATCAAACACTCCTCATATGATGAGATCCCCCCCTCATTCTTCTAAACTCCAGTGAGTACAGGCCCAGAGACATCAAACACTCCTCATACAATGACATCCCCCCTCATTCTTCTAAACTCCAGTGAGTACAGGCCCAGAGACATCAAACAATCCTCATACAATGTGATCCCCCCTCATTCTTCTAAACTCCAGTGAGTACAGGCCCAGAGACATCAAACACTCCTCATACAATGAGATCCCCCTCATTCTTCTAAACTCCAGCGAGTACAGGCCCAGGGTCATCAAACACTCCTCATAAAATGAGATATCCCCCCCTCATTCTTCTAAACTCCAGCGAGTACAGGCCCAGAGACATCAAACACTCCTCATACAATGAGATCCCCCCTCATTCTTCTAAACTCCAGTGAGTACAGGCCCAGAGACATCAAACACTCCTCATACAATGAGATCCCCCCTCATTCTTCTAAACTCCAGTGAGTACAGGCCCAGAGACATCAAACAATCCTCATACAATGAGATCCCCCCTCATTCTTCTAAACTACAGTGAGTACAGGCCCAGAGACATCAAACACTCCTCATACAATGTGATCCCACCCCCATTCTTCTAAACTCCAGTGAGTACAGTCCCAGAGACATCAAACACTCCTCATACAATGAGATCCTCCCCTCATTCTTCTAAACTCCAGCGAGTACAGGCCCAGAGACATCAAACACTCCTCATACAATGAGATCCCACCTCATTCTTCTAAACTCCAGCGAGTACAGGCCCAGAGACATCAAACACTCCTCATACAATGAGATCCCCGCTCATTCTTCTAAACTCCAGCGAGTACAGGCCCAGAGACATCAAAAAATCCTCATACAATGAGATCCCCCCTCATTCTTCTAAACTCCTGTGAGTACAGTCCCAGAGACATCAAACACTCCTCATACAATGAGATGCCCCCTCATTCTTCTAAACTCCAGTGAGTACAGTCCCAGAGACATCAAACACTCCTCATACAAGGAGAACCCCCTCATTCTTCTAAACTCCAGTGAGTACAGGCCCAGAGACATCAAACAATCCTCATACAATGAGATCCCCCCTCATTCTTCTAAACTACAGTGAGTACAGGCCCAGAGATATCAAACACTCCTCATAGAATGAGATCCCCCCCTCATTCTTCTAAACTCCAGCGAGTACAGGCCCAGAGAATTCAAACACTCCTCATACAATGAGATCCCCCCCTCATTCTTCTAAACTCCAGTGAGTACAGGCCCAGAGACATCAAACACTCCTCATATGATGAGATCCCCCCCTCATTCTTCTAAACTCCAGTGAGTACAGGCCCAGAGAATTCAAACACTCCTCATACAATGAGAACCCCCCCTCATTCTTCTAAACTCCAGTGAGTACAGGCCCAGAGACATCAAACACTCCTCATATGATGAGATTCCCCCTCATTCTTCTAAACTCCAGTGAGTACAGGCCCAGAGACATCAAACACTCCTCATACAATGAGATCCCCCCTCATTCTTCTAAAATCCAGTGATTACAGGCCCAGAGAAATAAAACACTCCTCATACAATGAGATCCCCCCTCATTCTTCTAAACTCCAGTGAATACAGGCCCAGAGACATCAAACAATCCTCATACAATGTGATCCCCCCTCATTCTTCTAAACTCCAGTGAGTACAGGCCCAGAGACATCAAACACTCCTCATACAATGAGATCCCCCTCATTCTTCTAAACTCCAGCGAGTACAGGCCCAGAGTCATCAAACACTCCTCATAAAATGAGATCCCCCCCCCTCATTCTTCTAAACTCCAGCGAGTACAGGCCCAGAGTCATCAAACACTCCTCATAAAATGAGATCCCCCCCCTCATTCTTCTAAACTACAGTGAGTACAGGCCCAGAGACATCAAACACTCCTCATACAGTGTGATCCCACCCCCATTCTTCTAAACTCCAGTGAGTACAGTCCCAGAGACATCAAACACTCCTCATACAATGAGATCCTCCCCTCATTCTTCTAAACTCCAGCGAGTACAGGCCCAGAGACATCAAACACTCCTCATACAATGAGATCCCACCTCATTCTTCTAAACTCCAGCGAGTACAGGCCCAGAGACATCAAACACTCCTCATACAATGAGATCCCCGCTCATTCTTCTAAACTCCAGCGAGTACAGGCCCAGAGACATCAAAAAATCCTCATACAATGAGATCCCCCCTCATTCTTCTAAACTCCTGTGAGTACAGTCCCAGAGACATCAAACACTCCTCATACAATGAGATGCCCCCTCATTCTTCTAAACTACAGTGAGTACAGGCCCAGAGACATCAAACACTCCTCATACAATGAGATCCCCCTCATTCTTCTAAACTCCAGCGAGTACAGGCCCAGAGTCATCAAACACTCCTCATAAAATGAGATCCCCCCCCTCATTCTTCTAAACTCCAGCGAGTACAGGCCCAGAGACATCAAACACTCCTCATACAATGAGATTCCCCCTCATTCTTCTAAACTCCAGTGAGTACAGGCCCAGAGACATCAAACACTCCTCATACAATGAGATACCCCCTCATTCTTCTAAACTCTAGTGAGTACAGTCCCAGAGACATCAAACACTCCTCATACAATGAGATCCCCCTCATTCTTCTAAACTCCAGTGAGCACAGCCCCAGAGACATCTAACACTCCTCATACAATGAGATCCCCCCTCATTCTTCTAAACTCTAGTGAGTACAGCCCCAGAGACATCTAACACTCCTCATACAATGAGATCCCCCCTCATTCTTCAAAACTCCAGTGAGTAAAGGCCCAGAGAAATCAAACACTCCTCATACAATGCGATCCCCCCTCATTCTTCTAAACTCCAGTGAGTACAGGCCCAGAGACATCAAACACTCCTCATACAAGGAGAACCCCCTCATTCTTCTAATCTCCACTAAGTACAGGCCCAGAGACATCAAACACTCGTCATACAATGAGATCCCCCTCATTCTTCTAAACTCAAGCGAGTACAGGCCCAGAGTCATCAAACACTCCTCATAACATGAGATCCCCCCCCCTCATTCTTCTAAACTCCAGTGAGTACAGGCCCAGAGACATCAAACAATCCTCATACAATGAGATCCCCCCTCATTCTTCTAAACTACAGTGAGTACAGGCCCAGAGACATCAAACACTCCTCATAGAATGAGATCCCCCCCACATTCTTCTAAACTCCAGCGAGTACAGGCCCAGAGAATTCAAAAACTCCTCATACAATGAGATCCCCTCCTCATTCTTCTAAACTCCAGTGAGTACAGGCCCAGAGACATCAAACACTCCTCATATGATGAGATCCCCCCCTCATTCTTCTAAACTCCAGTGAGTACAGGCCCAGAGACATCAAACACTCCTCATACAATGACATCCCCCCTCATTCTTCTAAACTCCAGTGAGTACAGGCCCAGAGACATCAAACAATCCTCATACAATGTGATCCCCCCTCATTCTTCTAAACTCCAGTGAGTACAGGCCCAGAGAC
Source organism: Hemitrygon akajei (assembly GCF_048418815.1). Taxonomy (NCBI): domain Eukaryota; kingdom Metazoa; phylum Chordata; class Chondrichthyes; order Myliobatiformes; family Dasyatidae; genus Hemitrygon; species Hemitrygon akajei. Next base: position 132,230 of record NW_027331976.1, on the reverse strand, counting down.
ATCAAACACTCCTCATACAATGAGATCCCCCTCATTCTTCTAAACTCCAGCGAGTACAGGCCCAGAGACATCAAACACTCCTCATAGAATGTGATCCCACCCCCATTCTTCTAAACTCCAGTGAGTACAGTCCCAGAGACATCAAACACTCCTCATACAATGAGATCCTCCCCTCATTCTTCTAAACTCCAGCGAGTACAGGCCCAGAGACATCAAACACTCCTCATACAATGAGATCCCACCTCATTCTTCTAAACTCCAGCGAGTACAGGCCCAGAGACATCAAACACTCCTCATACAATGAGATCCCCGCTCATTCTTCTAAACTCCAGCGAGTACAGGCCCAGAGACATCAAAAAATCCTCATACAATGAGATCCCCCCTCATTCTTCTAAACTCCTGTGAGTACAGTCCCAGAGACATCAAACACTCCTCATACAATGAGATGCCCCCTCATTCTTCTAAACTCCAGTGAGTACAGTCCCAGAGACATCAAACACTCCTCATACAAGGAGAACCCCCTCATTCTTCTAAACTCCAGTGAGTACAGGCCCAGAGACATCAAACAATCCTCATACAATGAGATCCCCCCTCATTCTTCTAAACTACAGTGAGTACAGGCCCAGAGATATCAAACACTCCTCATAGAATGAGATCCCCCCCTCATTCTTCTAAACTCCAGCGAGTACAGGCCCAGAGAATTCAAACACTCCTCATACAATGAGATCCCCCCCTCATTCTTCTAAACTCCAGTGAGTACAGGCCCAGAGACATCAAACACTCCTCATATGATGAGATCCCCCCCTCATTCTTCTAAAGTCCAGTGAGTACAGGCCCAGAGAATTCAAACACTCCTCATACAATGAGAACCCCCCCTCATTCTTCTAAACTCCAGTGAGTACAGGCCCAGAGACATCAAACACTCCTCATATGATGAGATTCCCCCTCATTCTTCTAAACTCCAGTGAGTACAGGCCCAGAGACATCAAACACTCCTCATACAATGAGATCCCCCCTCATTCTTCTAAAATCCAGTGATTACAGGCCCAGAGAAATCAAACACTCCTCATACAATGAGATCCCCCCTCATTCTTCTAAACTCCAGTGAATACAGGCCCAGAGACATCAAACAATCCTCATACAATGTGATCCCCCCTCATTCTTCTAAACTCCAGTGAGTACAGGCCCAGAGACATCAAACACTCCTCATACAATGAGATCCCCCTCATTCTTCTAAACTCCAGCGAGTACAGGCCCAGAGTCATCAAACACTCCTCATAAAATGAGATCCCCCCCCTCATTCTTCTAAACTCCAGCGAGTACAGGCCCAGAGTCATCAAACACTCCTCATAAAATGAGATCCCCCCCCTCATTCTTCTAAACTACAGTGAGTACAGGCCCAGAGACATCAAACACTCCTCATACAGTGTGATCCCACCCCCATTCTTCTAAACTCCAGTGAGTACAGTCCCAGAGACATCAAACACTCCTCATACAATGAGATCCTCCCCTCATTCTTCTAAACTCCAGCGAGTACAGGCCCAGAGACATCAAACACTCCTCATACAATGAGATCCCACCTCATTCTTCTAAACTCCAGCGAGTACAGGCCCAGAGACATCAAACACTCCTCATACAATGAGATCCCCGCTCATTCTTCTAAACTCCAGCGAGTACAGGCCCAGAGACATCAAAAAATCCTGATACAATGAGATCCCCCCTCATTCTTCTAAACTCCTGTGAGTACAGTCCCAGAGACATCAAACACTCCTCATACAATGAGATGCCCCCTCATTCTTCTAAACTCCAGTGAGTACAGTCCCAGAGACATCAAACACTCCTCATACAAGGAGAACCCCCTCATTCTTCTAATCTCCACTAAGTACAGGCCCAGAGACATCAAACACTCCTCATACAATGAGATCCCCCTCATTCTTCTAAACTCCAGCGAGTACAGGCCCAGATGTCATCAAACACTCCTCATAAAATGAGATCCCCCCCCTCATTCTTCTAAACTCCAGTGAGTACAGGCCCAGAGACATCAAACAATCCTCATACAATGAGATCCCCCCTCATTCTTCTAAACTACAGTGAGTACAGGCCCAGAGACATCAAACACTCCTCATACAATGAGATCCCCCTCATTCTTCTAAACTCCAGCGAGTACAGGCCCAGAGACATCAAACACTCCTCATACAATGAGATTCCCCCTCATTCTTCTAAACTCCAGTGAGTACAGGCCCAGAGACATCAAACACTCCTCATACAATGAGATCCCCCCTCATTCTTCTAAACTCCAGTGAGTACAGGCCCAGAGACATCAAACAATACTCATACAATGAGATCCCCCCTCATTCTTCTAAACTACAGTGAGTACAGGCCCAGAGACATCAAACACTCCTCATACAGTGTGATCCCACCCCCATTCTTCTAAACTCCAGTGAGTACAGTCCCAGAGACATCAAACACTCCTCATACAATGAGATCCCCCCTCATTCTTCTAAACTCCAGTGAGTACAGTCCCAGAGACATCAAACACTCCTCATACAAGGAGAACCCCCTCATTCTTCTAATCTCCACTAAGTACAGGCCCAGAGACATCAAACACTCCTCATACAATGAGATCCCCCTCATTCTTCTAAACTCCAGCGAGTACAGGCCCAGATGTCATCAAACACTCCTCATAAAATGAGATCCCCCCCCTCATTCTTCTAAACTCCAGTGAGTACAGGCCCAGAGACATCAAACAATCCTCATACAATGAGATCCCCCCTCATTCTTCTAAACTACAGTGAGTACAGGCCCAGAGATATCAAACACTCCTCATAGAATGAGATCCCCCCCCTCATTCTTCTAAACTCCAGCGAGTACAGGCCCAGAGAATTCAAACACTCCTCATACAATGAGATCCCCCCCTCATTCTTCTAAACTCCAGTGAGTACAGGCCCAGAGACATCAAACACTCCTCATATGATGAGATCCCCCCCTCATTCTTCTAAACTCCAGTGAGTACAGGCCCAGAGAATTCAAACACTCCTCATACAGTGTGATCCCACCCCCATTCTTCTAAACTCCAGTGAGTACAGTCCCAGAGACATCAAACACTCCTCATACAATGAGATCCCCCCTCATTCTTCTAAACTCCAGTGAGTACAGTCCCAGAGACATCAAACACTCCTCATATGATGAGATCCCCCCCTCATTCTTCTAAACTCCAGTGAGTACAGGCCCAGAGACATCAAACACTCCTCATATGATGAGATCCCCCCCTCATTCTTCTAAACTCCAGTGAATACAGGCCCAGAGACATCAAACACTCCTCATACAATGAGATCCCCCCTCATTCTTCTAAAATCCAGTGATTACAGGCCCAGAGACATCAAACACTCCTCATACAATGAGATTCCCCCTCATTCTTCTAAACTCCAGTGAGTACAGGCCCAGAGACATCAAACACTCCTCATACAATGAGATTCCCCCTCATTCTTCTAAACTCCAGTGAGTACAGGCCCAGAGACATCAAACACTCCTCATACAATGAGATCCCCCCTCATTCTTCTAAACTCCAGTGAGTACAGGCCCAGAGACATCAAACAATACTCATACAATGAGATCCCCCCTCATTCTTCTAAACTACAGTGAGTACAGGCCCAGAGACATCAAACACTCCTCATACAGTGTGATCCCACCCCCATTCTTCTAAACTCCAGTGAGTACAGTCCCAGAGACATCAAACACTCCTCATACAATGAGATCCTCCCCTCATTCTTCTAAACTCCAGCGAGTACAGGCCCAGAGACATCAAACACTCCTCATACAATGAGATCCCACCTCATTCTTCTAAACTCCAGCGAGTACAGGCCCAGAGACATCAAACACTCCTCATACAATGAGATCCCCGCTCATTCTTCTAAACTCCAGCGAGTACAGGCCCAGAGACATCAAAAAATCCTCATACAATGAGATCCCCCCTCATTCTTCTAAACTCCTGTGAGTACAGTCCCAGAGACATCAAACACTCCTCATACAATGAGATGCCCCCTCATTCTTCTAAACTCCAGTGAGTACAGTCCCAGAGACATCAAACACTCCTCAGACAAGGAGAACCCCCTCATTCTTCTAATCTCCACTAAGTACAGGCCCAGAGACATCAAACACTCCTCATACAATGAGATCCCCCTCATTCTTCTAAACTCCAGCGAGTACAGGCCCAGATGTCATCAAACACTCCTCATAAAATGAGATCCCCCCCCCTCATTCTTCTAAACTCCAGTGAGTACAGGCCCAGAGACATCAAACAATCCTCATACAATGAGATCCCCCCTCATTCTTCTAAACTACAGTGAGTACAGGCCCAGAGATATCAAACACTCCTCATAGAATGAGATCCCCCCCTCATTCTTCTAAACTCCAGCGAGTACAGGCCCAGAGAATTCAAACACTCCTCATACAATGAGATCCCCCCCTCATTCTTCTAAACTCCAGTGAGTACAGGCCCAGAGACATCAAACACTCCTCATATGATGAGATCCCCCCCTCATTCTTCTAAACTCCAGTGAGTACAGGCCCAGAGAATTCAAACACTCCTCATACAATGAGAACCCCCCCTCATTCTTCTAAACTCCAGTGAGTACAGGCCCAGAGACATCAAACACTCCTCATATGATGAGATTCCCCCTCATTCTTCTAAACTCCAGTGAGTACAGGCCCAGAGACATCAAACACTCCTCATACAATGAGATCCCCCCTCATTCTTCTAAAATCCAGTGATTACAGGCCCAGAGAAATCAAACACTCCTCATACAATGAGATCCCCCCTCATTCTTCTAAACTCCAGTGAATACAGGCCCAGAGACATCAAACAATCCTCATACAATGTGATCCCCCCTCATTCTTCTAAACTCCAGTGAGTACAGGCCCAGAGACATCAAACACTCCTCATACAATGAGATCCCCCTCATTCTTCTAAACTCCAGCGAGTACAGGCCCAGAGTCATCAAACACTCCTCATAAAATGAGATCCCCCCCCTCATTCTTCTAAACTCCAGCGAGTACAGGCCCAGAGACATCAAACACTCCTCATACAATGAGATTCCCCCTCATTCTTCTAAACTCCAGTGAGTACAGGCCCAGAGACATCAAACACTCCTCATACAATGAGATCCCCCCTCATTCTTCTAAACTCCAGTGAGTACAGGCCCAGAGACATCAAACAATCCTCATACAATGAGATCCCCCCTCATTCTTCTAAACTACAGTGAGTACAGGCCCAGAGACATCAAACACTCCTCATACAGTGTGATCCCACCCCCATTCTTCTAAACTCCAGTGAGTACAGTCCCAGAGACATCAAACACTCCTCATACAATGAGATCCTCCCCTCATTCTTCTAAACTCCAGCGAGTACAGGCCCAGAGACATCAAACACTCCTCATACAATGAGATCCCACCTCATTCTTCTAAACTCCAGCGACTACAGGCCCATAGACATCAAACACTCCTCATACAATGAGATCCCCGCTCATTCTTCTAAACTCCAGCGAGTACAGGCCCAGAGACATCAAATCTCCTCATACAATGAGATCCCCCCTCATTCTTCTAAACTCCACTAAGTACAGGCCCAGAGACATCAAACACTCCTCAAACAGTGAGATTCCCCCACATTCTTCTAAATTCCAGTGAGTACAGGCCCAGAGACATCAAACACTCCTCATACAATGAGATACCCCCTCATTCTTCTAAACTCTAGTGAGTACAGTCCCAGAGACATCAAACACTCCTCATACAATGAGATCCCCGCTCATTCTTCTAAACTCCAGCGAGTACAGGCCCAGAGACATCAAAAACTCCTCATACAATGAGATCCCCCCTCATTCTTCTAAACTCCAGTGAGTACAGTCCCAGAGACATCAAACACTCCTCATACAATGAGAAGCCCCCTCATTATTCTAAACTCCAGTGAGTACAGTCCCAGAGACATCAAACACTCCTCATACAATGAGATGCCCCCTCATTCTTCTAAACTCCAGCGAGTACAGGCCCAGAGACATCAAACACTCCTCATACAATGAGATCCCCCCTCATTCTTCTAAACTCCAGCGAGTACAGGCCCAGAGACATCAAACACTCCTCATACAATGATATCCCCCCTCATTCTTCTAAACTCCAGTGAGTACAGGCCCAGAGACATCAAACACTCCTCATACAATGAGATCCCCCCTCATTCTTCTAAACTCCAGCGAGTACAGGCCCAGAGACATCAAACACTCCTCATACAATGAGATCCCCCCTCATTCTTCTAAACTCCACTGAGTACAGGCCCAGAGACATCAAACACTCCTCATAGAATGAGATCCCCCCCTCATTCTTCTAAACTCCAGCGAGTACAGGCCCAGAGAATTCAAACACTCCTCATACAATGAGCTCCCCCCCCTCATTCTTCTAAACTCCAGTGAGTACAGTCCCAGAGACATCAAACACTCCTCATACAATGAGATGCCCCCTCATTCTTCTAAACTCCAGTGAGTACAGGCCCAGAGACATCAAACACTCCTCATACAAGGAGAACCCCCTCATTCCTCTAATCTGCACTAAGTACAGGCCCAGAGACATCAAACACTCCTCATACAGTGAGATTCCCCCACATTCTTCTAAACTCCAGTGAGTACAGGCCCAGAGACATCAAACATTCCTCCTACAATGAGATACCCCCTCATTCTTCTAAACTCTAGTGAGTACAGTCCCAGAGACATCAAACACTCCTCATACAATGAGATCCCCGCTCATTCTTCTAAATTCCAGTGAGTACAGTCCCAGAGACATCAAACACTCCTCATACAATGAGATGCCCCCTCATTCTTCTAAACTCCAGAGAGTACAGGCCCAGAGACATCAAACACTCCTCATACCATGAGATCCCGCCTCATTCTTCAAAAAACCAGTGAGTACAGGCCCAGAGACATCAAACACTGCTCATACAATGAGATCCCCCCTCATTCTTCTAAACTCCAGTGTGTACAGGCCCAGAGACATCAAACACTCCTCATACAATGAGATCCCCCCTCATTCTTCTAAACTCCAGCGAGTACAGGCCCAGAGACATCAAACACTCCTCATACAATTATATCCCCCCTCATTCTTCTAAACTCCAGTGAGTACAGGACCAGAGACATCAAACACTCCTCATACAATGAGATCCCCCCTCATTCTTCTAAACTCCAGCGAGTACAGGCCCAGAGACATCAAACACTCCTCATAGAATGAGATCCCCCCCTCATTCTTCTAAACTCCAGCGAGTACAGGCCCAGAGAATTCAAACACTCCTCATACAATGAGCTCCCCCCCCTCATTCTTCTAAACTCCAGTGAGTACAGGCCCAGAGACATCAAAAACACCTCATACAAGGAGATCCCCCCTCATTCTTCTAATCTCCACTGAGTACAGGCCCAGAGATATCAAACACTCCTCATACAATGAGATACCCCCTCATTCTTCTAAACTCTAGTGAGTACAGTCCCAGAGACATCAAACACTCCTCATACAATGAGATCCCCCTCATTCTTCTAAACTCCAGTGAGCACAGCCCCAGAGACATCTAACACTCCTCATACAATGAGATCCCCCCTCATTCTTCTAAACTCTAGTGAGTACAGCCCCAGAGACATCTAACACTCCTCATACAATGAGATCCCCCCTCATTCTTCAAAACTCCAGTGAGTACAGGCCCAGAGAAATCAAACACTCCTCATACAATGCGATCCCCCCTCATTCTTCTAAACTCCAGTGAGTACAGGCCCAGAGACATCAAACACTCCTCATACAAGGAGAACCCCCTCATTCTTCTAATCTCCACTAAGTACAGGCCCAGAGACATCAAACACTCCTCATACAATGAGATCCCCCTCATTCTTCTAAACTCCAGCGAGTACAGGCCCAGAGTCATCAAACACTCCTCATAAAATGAGATCCCCCCCCCCTCATTCTTCTAAACTACAGTGAGTACAGGCCCAGAGACATCAAACACTCCTCATAGAATGAGATCCCCCCCACATTCTTCTAAACTCCAGCGAGTACAGGCCCAGAGAATTCAAACACTCCTCATACAATGAGATCCCCCCCTCATTCTTCTAAACTCCAGTGAGTACAGGCCCAGAGACATCAAACACTCCTCATACAATGAGATTCCCCCTCATTCTTCTAAACTCCAGTGAGTACAGGCCCAGAGACATCAAACACTCCTCATACAATGAGATCCCCCCCTCATTCTTCTAAACTCCAGTGAGTACAGGCCCAGAGACATCAAACACTCCTCATACAATGAGATTCCCCCTCATTCTTCTAAACTCCAGTGAGTACAGGCCCAGAGACATCAAACACTCCTCATATGATGAGATCCCCCCCTCATTCTTCTAAACTCCAGTGAGTACAGGCCCAGAGACATCAAACACTCCTCATACAATGACATCCCCCCTCATTCTTCTAAACTCCAGTGAGTACAGGCCCAGAGACATCAAACAATCCTCATACAATGTGATCCCCCCTCATTCTTCTAAACTCCAGTGAGTACAGGCCCAGAGACATCAAACACTCCTCATACAATGAGATCCCCCTCATTCTTCTAAACTCCAGCGAGTACAGGCCCAGAGTCATCAAACACTCCTCATAAAATGAGATATCCCCCCCTCATTCTTCTAAACTCCAGCGAGTACAGGCCCGGAGACATCAAACACTCCTCATACAATGAGATCCCCCCTCATTCTTCTAAACTCCAGTGAGTACAGGCCCAGAGACATCAAACACTCCTCATACAATGAGATCCCCCCTCATTCTTCTAAACTCCAGTGAGTACAGGCCCAGAGACATCAAACAATCCTCATACAATGAGATCCCCCCTCATTCTTCTAAACTACAGTGAGTACAGGCCCAGAGACATCAAACACTCCTCATACAATGTGATCCCACCCCCATTCTTCTAAACTCCAGTGAGTACAGTCCCAGAGACATCAAACACTCCTCATACAATGAGATCCTCCCCTCATTCTTCTAAACTCCAGCGAGTACAGGCCCAGAGACATCAAACACTCCTCATACAATGAGATCCCACCTCATTCTTCTAAACTCCAGCGAGTACAGGCCCAGAGACATCAAACACTCCTCATACAATGAGATCCCCGCTCATTCTTCTAAACTCCAGCGAGTACAGGCCCAGAGACATCAAAAAATCCTCATACAATGAGATCCCCCCTCATTCTTCTAAACTCCTGTGAGTACAGTCCCAGAGACATCAAACACTCCTCATACAATGAGATGCCCCCTCATTCTTCTAAACTCCAGTGAGTACAGGCCCAGAGAATTCAAACACTCCTCATACAATGAGATCCCCCCCTCATTCTTCTAAACTCCAGTGAGTACAGGCCCAGAGACATCAAACACTCCTCATACAATGAGATTCCCCCTCATTCTTCTAAACTCCAGTGAGTACAGGCCCAGAGACATCAAACACTCCTCATACAATGAGATCCCCCCCTCATTCTTCTAAACTCCAGTGAGTACAGGCCCAGAGACATCAAACACTCCTCATACAATGAGATTCCCCCTCATTCTTCTAAACTCCAGTGAGTACAGGCCCAGAGACATCAAACACTCCTCATATGATGAGATCCCCCCCTCATTCTTCTAAACTCCAGTGAGTACAGGCCCAGAGACATCAAACACTCCTCATACAATGACATCCCCCCTCATTCTTCTAAACTCCAGTGAGTACAGGCCCAGAGACATCAAACAATCCTCATACAATGTGATCCCCCCTCATTCTTCTAAACTCCAGTGAGTACAGGCCCAGAGACATCAAACACTCCTCATACAATGAGATCCCCCTCATTCTTCTAAACTCCAGCGAGTACAGGCCCAGAGTCATCAAACACTCCTCATAAAATGAGATATCCCCCCCTCATTCTTCTAAACTCCAGCGAGTACAGGCCCGGAGACATCAAACACTCCTCATACAATGAGATCCCCCCTCATTCTTCTAAACTCCAGTGAGTACAGGCCCAGAGACATCAAACACTCCTCATACAATGAGATCCCCCCTCATTCTTCTAAACTCCAGTGAGTACAGGCCCAGAGACATCAAACAATCCTCATACAATGAGATCCCCCCTCATTCTTCTAAACTACAGTGAGTACAGGCCCAGAGACATCAAACACTCCTCATACAATGTGATCCCACCCCCATTCTTCTAAACTCCAGTGAGTACAGTCCCAGAGACATCAAACACTCCTCATACAATGAGATCCTCCCCTCATTCTTCTAAACTCCAGCGAGTACAGGCCCAGAGACATCAAACACTCCTCATACAATGAGATCCCACCTCATTCTTCTAAACTCCAGCGAGTACAGGCCCAGAGACATCAAACACTCCTCATACAATGAGATCCCCGCTCATTCTTCTAAACTCCAGCGAGTACAGGCCCAGAGACATCAAAAAATCCTCATACAATGAGATCCCCCCTCATTCTTCTAAACTCCTGTGAGTACAGTCCCAGAGACATCAAACACTCCTCATACAATGAGATGCCCCCTCATTCTTCTAAACTCCAGTGAGTACAGTCCCAGAGACATCAAACACTCCTCATACAAGGAGAACCCCCTCATTCTTCTAATCTCCACTAAGTACAGGCCCAGAGACATCAAACACTCCTCATACAATGAGAACCCCCTCATTCTTCTAAACTCCAGCGAGTACAGGCCCAGAGTCATCAAACACTCCTCATAAAATGAGATCCCCCCCCTCATTCTTCTAAACTCCAGTGAGTACAGGCCCAGAGACATCAAACAATCCTCATACAATGAGATCCCCCCTCATTCTTCTAAACTACAGTGAGTACAGGCCCAGAGATATCAAACACTCCTCATAGAATGAGATCCCCCCCTCATTCTTCTAAACTCCAGCGAGTACAGGCCCAGAGAATTCAAACACTCCTCATACAATGAGATCCCCCCCTCATTCTTCTAAACTCCAGTGAGTACAGGCCCAGAGACATCAAACACTCCTCATATGATGAGATCCCCCCTCATTCTTCTAAACTCCAGTGAGTACAGGCCCAGAGACATCAAACACTCCTCATACAATGAGATCCCCCCCTCATTCTTCTAAACTCCAGTGAATACAGGCCCAGAGACATCAAACACTCCTCATACAGAGATCCCCCCTCATTCTTCTAAAATCCAGTGATTACAGGCCCAGAGACATCAAACACTCCTCATACAATGAGATTCCCCCTCATTCTTCTAAACTCCAGTGAGTACAGGCCCAGAGACATCAAACACTCCTCCTACAATGAGATCCCCCCGCATTCCTCTAAACTCCAGTGAGTACAGTCCCAGAGACATCAAACACAGCTCATACAAGGAGATCCCCCCTCATTCTTCTGAACTCCAGTGAGTACAGGCCCAGAGACATCAAACACTCCTCATACAATGAGACCCCCCCTCATTCTTCTAAACTCCAGTGAGTACAGGCCCAGAGACATCAAACAATCCTCATACAATGTGATCCCCCCTCATTCTTATAAACTCCAGTGAGTACAGGCCCAGAGACATCAAACACTCCTCATACAATGAGATCCCCCTCATTCTTCTAAACTCCAGCGAGTACAGGCCCAGAGTCATCAAACACTCCTCATAAAATGAGATCCCCCCCCTCATTCTTCTAAACTCCAGCGAGCACAGGCCCAGAGACATCAAACACTCCTCATACAATGAGATCCCCCCTCATTCTTCTAAACTCCAGTGAGTACAGGCCCAGAGACATCAAACACTCCTCATACAATGAGATCCCCACTCATTCTTCTAAACTCCAGTGAGTACAGGCCCAGAGACATCAAACAATCCTCATACAATGAGATCCCCCCTCATTCTTCTAAACTACAGTGAGTACAGGCCCAGAGACATCAAACACTCCTCATACAATGTGATCCCACCCCCATTCTTCTAAACTCCAGTGAGTACAGTCCCAGAGACATCAAACACTCCTCATACAATGAGATCCTCCCCTCATTCTTCTAAACTCCAGCGAGTACAGGCCCAGAGACATCAAACACTCCTCATACAATGAGATCCCACCTCATTCTTCTAAACTCCAGCGCTTACAGGCCCAGAGACATCAAACACTCCTCATACAATGAGATCCCTGCTCATTCTTCTAAACTCCAGCGAGTACAGGCCCAGAGACATCAAAAAATCCTCATACAATGAGATCCCCCCTCATTCTTCTAAACTCCAGTGAGTACAGTCCCAGAGACATCAAACACTCCTCATACAATGAGATGCCCCCTCATTCTTCTAAACGCCAGTGAGTACAGTCCCAGAGACATCAAACACTCCTCATACAAGGAGAACCCCCTCATTCTTCTAAACTCCAGTGAGTACAGGCCCAGAGACATCAAACACTCCTCATACAAGGAGAAACCCCTCATTCTTCTAATCTCCACTAAGTACAGGCCCAGAGACATCAAACACTCCTCATACAGTGAGATTCCCCCACATTCTTCTAAACTCCAGTGAGTACAGACCCAGAGACATCAAACACTCCTCATACAAGGAGATCCCCCCTCATTCTTCTAATCTCCACTAAATACAGGCCCAGAGACATCAAACACTCCTCATACAATGAGATACCCCATCATTCTTCTAAACTCTAGTGAGTACAGTCCCAGAGACATCAAACACTCCTCATACAATGAGATCCCCGCTCATTCTTCTAAACTCCAGCGAGTACAGGCCAAGAGACATCAAAAACTCCTCATACAATGAGATCCCCCCTCATTCTTCTAAACTCCAGTGAGTACAGTCCCAGAGACATCAAAAACTCCTCATACAATGAGATCCCCCCTCATTCTTCTAAACTCCAGTGAGCACAGGCCCAGAGACATCAAACACTCCTCATACAATGAGATCCCCCCTGATTCTTCTAAACTCCAGCGAGTACAGGCCCAGAGACATCAAACACTCCTCATACCATGAGATCCCGCCTCATTCTTCTAATAACCAGTGTGTACAGGCCCAGAGACATCAAACACTGCTCATACAATGAGATCCCCCCTCATTCTTCTAAACTCCAGTGGGTACAGGCCCAGAGACATCAAACACTCCTCATACAATGAGATCCCCCCTCATTCTTCTAAACTCCAGCGAGTACAGGCCCAGAGACATCAAACACTCCTCATACAATGAGATCCCCCCTCATTCTTCTAAACTCCAGTGAGTACAGGCCCAGAGACATCAAACACTCCACATACAATGAGATACCCCCTCATTCTTCTAAACTCTAGTGAGTACAGTCCCAGAGACATCAAACACTCCTCATACAATGAGATCCCCCTCATTCTTCTAAACTCCAGTGAGCACAGCCCCAGAGACATCTAACACTCCTGATACAATGAGATCCCCCCTCATTCTTCAAAACTCCAGTGAGTACAGGCCCAGAGAAATCAAACAATCCTCATACAATGCGATCCCCCCTCATTCTTCTAAACTCCAGTGGGTTCAGGCCCAGAGACATCAAACACTCCTCATAGAATGAGATCCCCCCCCTCATTCTTCTAAACTCCAGCGAGTACAGGCCCAGAGAATTCAAACACTCCTCATACAATGAGATCCCCCCCTCATTCTTCTAAATTCCAGTGAGTACAGGCCCAGAGACATCAAACACTCCTCATATGATGAGATCCCCCCCTCATTCTTCTAAACTCCAGTGAATACAGGCCCAGAGACATCAAACACTCCTCATACAATGAGATCCCCCCTCATTCTTCTAAAATCCTGTGATTACAGGCCCAGAGACATCAAACACTCCTCATACAATGAGATTCCCCCTCATTCTTCTAAACTCCAGTGAGTACAGGCACAGAGACATCAAACACTCCTCATACAAGGAGATCCCCACTCATTCTTCTAATCTCCACTAAATACAGTCCCAGAGATATCAAACACTCCTCATACAATGAGATACCCCCTCATTCTTCTAAACTCTAGTGAGTACAGTCCCAGAGACATCAAACACTCCTCATACAATGAGTTCCCCCTCATTCTTCTAAACTCCAGTGAGCACAGCCCCAGAGACATCTAACACTCCTGATACAATGAGATCCCCTCTCATTCTTCAAAACTCCAGTGAGTACAGGCCCAGAGAAATCAAACACTCCTCATACAATGCGATCCCCCCTCATTCTTCTAAACTCCAGTGGGTTCAGGCCCAGAGACATCAAACACTCCTCATATAATGAGATCCCCCCTCATACTTCGAATACCCAGTGAGTACAGGCCCAGAGACATCAAACACTCCTCACACAATGAGATTTCCCTCATTCTTCTAAACTCCAGCGAGTACAGGCCCAGAGTTATCAACCACTCCTCATACAATGAGATCCCCCCCTCATTCTTCTAAACTGCAGCGAGTACAGGCCCAGAGACATCAAACACTCCTCATACAATGAGATCCCCCCTCATTCTTCTGAACTCCAGTGAGTACAGGCCCAGAGACATCAAACACTCCTCATACAATGAGATCCCCCCTCATTCTTCTAAATTCCAGTGAGTACAGGCCCAGAGACATCAAACAATCCTCATACAATGAGATGCCCCCTCATTCTTCTAAACTCCAGTGAGTACAGGCCCAGAGACATCAAACACTCCTCATACAAGGAGAACCCCCTCATTCTTCTAATCTGCACTAGGTACAGGCCCAGAGACATCAAACACTCCTCATACAGTGAGATTCCCCCACATTCTTCTAAACTCCAGTGAGTACAGGCCCAGAGACATCAAACACTCCTCATACAATGAGATCCCCCCTCATTCTTCTAAACTCCAGCGAGTACAGGCCCAGAGACATCAAACACTCCTCATACAATGAGATCCCCCCTCATTCTTCTAAACTCCACTGAGTACAGGCCCAGAGACATCAAACACTCCTCATAGAATGAGATCCCCCCCTCATTCTTCTAAACTCCAGCGAGTACAGGCCCAGAGAATTCAAACACTCCTCATACAATGAGCTCCCCCCCCTCATTCTTCTAAACTCCAGTGAGTACAGGCCCAGAGATATCAAACACTCCTCATACAATGAGATACCCCCTCATTCTTCTAAACTCTAGTGAGTACAGTCCCAGAGACATCAAACACTCCTCATACAATGAGATCCCCCCTCATTCTTCTAAATTCCAGTGAGTACAGGCCCAGAGACATCAAACAATCCTCATACAATGAGATGCCCCCTCATTCTTCTAAACTCCAGTGAGTACAGGCCCAGAGACATCAAACACTCCTCATACAAGGAGAACCCCCTCATTCTTCTAATCTGCACTAAGTACAGGCCCAGAGACATCAAACACTCCTCATACAGTGAGATTCCCCCACATTCTTCTAAACTCCAGTGAGTACAGGCCCAGAGACATCAAACACTCCTCATACAATGAGATCCCCCCTCATTCTTCTAAACTCCAGCGAGTACAGGCCCAGAGACATCAAACACTCCTCATACAATGAGATCCCCCCTCATTCTTCTAAACTCCACTGAGTACAGGCCCAGAGACATCAAACACTCCTCATAGAATGAGATCCCCCCCTCATTCTTCTAAACTCCAGCGAGTACAGGCCCAGAGAATTCAAACACTCCTCATACAATGAGCTCCCCCCCCTCATTCTTCTAAACTCCAGTGAGTACAGGCCCAGAGATATCAAACACTCCTCATACAATGAGATACCCCCTCATTCTTCTAAACTCTATTGAGTACAGTCCCAGAGACATCAAACACTCCTCATACAATGAGATCCCCCTCATTCTTCTAAACTCCAGTGAGCACAGCCCCAGAGACATCTAACACTCCTCATACAATGAGATCCCCCCTCATTCTTCTAAACTCTAGTGAGTACAGCCCCAGAGACATCTAACACTCCTCATACAATGAGATCCCCCCTCATTCTTCAAAACTCCAGTGAGTACAGGCCCAGAGAAATCAAACACTCCTCATACAATGCGATCCCCCCTCATTCTTCTAAACTCCAGTGAGTACAGGCCCAGAGACATCAAACACTCCTCATACAAGGAGAACCCCCTCATTCTTCTAATCTCCACTAAGTACAGGCCCAGAGACATCAAACACTCCTCATACAATGAGATCCCCACTCATTCTTCTAAACTCCAGTGAGTACAGGCCCAGAGTCATCAAACACTCCTCATAAAATGAGATCCCCCCCCCCCTCATTCTTCTAAACTACAGTGAGTACAGGCCCAGAGACATCAAACACTCCTCATAGAATGAGATCCCCCCCACATTCTTCTAAACTCCAGCGAGTACAGGCCCAGAGAATTCAAACACTCCTCATACAATGAGATCCCCCCCCTCATTCTTCTAAACTCCAGTGAGTACAGGCCCAGAGACATCAAACACTCCTCATATGATGAGATCCCCCCCTCATTCTTCTAAACTCCAGTGAATACAGGCCCAGAGACATAAAACACTTCTCATACAGAGATCCCCCCTCATTCTTCTAAAATCCAGTGATTACAGGCCCAGAGACATCAAACACTCCTCATACAATGAGATTCCCCCTCATTCTTCTAAACTCCAGTGAGTACAGGCCCAGAGACATCAAACACTCCTCCTACAATGAGATCCCCCCGCATTCCTCTAAACTCCAGTGAGTACAGTCCCAGAGACATCAAACACAGCTCATACAAGGAGATCCCCCCTCATTCTTCTGAACTCCAGTGAGTACAGGCCCAGAGACATCAAACACTCCTCATACAATGAGATCCCCCCTCATTCTTCTAAACTCCAGTGAGTACAGGCCCAGAGACATCAAACAATCCTCATACAATGTGATCCCCCCTCATTCTTCTAAACTCCAGTGAGTACAGGCCCAGAGACATCAAACACTCCTCATACAATGAGATCCCCCTCATTCTTCTAAACTCCAGCGAGTACAGGCCCAGAGTCATCAAACACTCCTCATAAAATGAGATACCCCCCCTCATTCTTCTAAACTCCAGCGAGTACAGGCCCAGAGACATCAAACACTCCTCATACAATGAGATCCTCCCTCATTCTTCTAAACTCCAGTGAGTACAGGCCCAGAGACATCAAACACTCCTCATACAATGAGATCCCCACTCATTCTTCTAAACTCCAGTGAGTACAGGCCCAGAGACATCAAACAATCCTCATACAATAAGATCCCCCCTCATTCTTCTAGACTACAGTGAGTACAGGCCCAGAGACATCAAACACTCCTCATACAATGTGATCCCACCCCCATTCTTCTAAACTCCAGTGAGTACAGTCCCAGAGACATCAAACACTCCTCATACAATGAGATCCTCCCCTCATTCTTCTAAACTCCAGCGAGTACAGGCCCAGAGACATCAAACACTCCTCATACAATGAGATCCCACCTCATTCTTCTAAACTCCAGCGCTTACAGGCCCAGAGACATCAAACACTCCTCATACAATGAGATCCCCGCTCATTCTTCTAAACTCCAGCGAGTACAGGCCCAGAGACATCAAAAAATCCTCATACAATGAGATCCCCCCTCATTCTTCTAAACTCCAGTGAGTACAGTCCCAGAGACATCAAACACTCCTCATACAATGAGATGCCCCCTCATTCTTCTAAACGCCAGTGACTACAGTCCCAGAGACATCAAACACTCCTCATACAAGGAGAACCCCCTCATTCTTCTAAACTCCAGTGAGTACAGGCCCAGAGACATCAAACACTCCTCATACAAGGAGAAACCCCTCATTCTTCTAATCTCCACTAAGTACAGGCCCAGAGACATCAAACACTCCTCATACAGTGAGATTCCCCCACATTCTTCTAAACTCCAGTGAGTACAGGCCCAGAGACATCAAACACTCCTCATACAAGGAGATCCCCCCTCATTCTTCTAATCTCCACTAAATACAGGCCCAGAGACATCAAACACTCCTCATACAATGAGATACCCCATCATTCTTCTAAACTCTAGTGAGTACAGTCCCAGAGACATCAAACACTCCTCATACAATGAGATCCCCGCTCATTCTTCTAAACTCCAGCGAGTACAGGCCCAGAGACATCAAAAACTCCTCATACAATGAGATCCCCCCTCATTCTTCTAAACTCCAGTGAGTACAGTCCCAGAGACATCAAAAACTCCTCATACAATGAGATCCCCCCTCATTCTTCTAAACTCCAGTGAGCACAGGCCCAGAGACATCAAACACTCCTCATACAATGAGATCCCCCCTGATTCTTCTAAACTCCAGCGAGTACAGGCCCAGAGACATCAAACACTCCTCATACCATGAGATCCCGCCTCATTCTTCTAATAACCAGTGAGTACAGGCCCAGAGACATCAAACACTGCTCATACAATGAGATCCCCCCTCATTCTTCTAAACTCCAGTGGGTACAGGCCCAGAGACATCAAACACTCCTCATACAATGAGATCCCCCCTCATTCTTCTAAACTCAGCGAGTACAGGCCCAGAGACATCAAACACTCCTCATACAATGAGATCCCCCCTCATTCTTCTAAACTCCAGTGAGTACAGGCCCAGAGACATCAAACACTCCTCCTACAATGAGATACCCCCTCATTCTTCTAAACTCTAGTGAGTACAGTCCCAGAGACATCAAACACACCTCATACAATGAGATCCCCGCTCATTCTTCTAAACTCCAGTGAGTACAGTCCCAGAGACATCAAACACTCCTCATACAATGAGATGCCCCCTCATTCTTCTAAACTCCAGAGAGTACAGGCCCAGAGACATCAAACACTCCTCATACCATGAGATCCCGCCTCATTCTTCAAAAAACCAGTGAGTACAGGCCCAGAGACATCAAACACTGCTCATACAATGAGATCCCCCCTCATTCTTCTAAACTCCAGTGTGTACAGGCCCAGAGACATCAAACACTCCTCATACAATGAGATCCCCCCTCATTCTTCTAAACTCCAGCGAGTACAGGCCCAGAGACATCAAACACTCCTCATACAATTATATCCCCCCTCATTCTTCTAAACTCTAGTGAGTACAGGCCCAGAGACATCAAACACTCCTCATACAATGAGATCCCCCCTCATTCTTCTAAACTCCAGCGAGTACAGGCCCAGAGACATCAAACACTCCTCATACAATGAGATCCCCCCTCATTCTTCTAAACTCCACTGAGTACAGGCCCAGAGACATCAAACACTCCTCATAGAATGAGATCCCCCCCTCATTCTTCTAAACTCCAGCGAGTACAGGCCCAGAGAATTCAAACACTCCTCATACAATGAGCTCCCCCCCCTCATTCTTCTAAACTCCAGTGAGTACAGGCCCAGAGACATCAAACACACCTCATACAAGGAGATCCCCCCTCATTCTTCTAATCTCCACTGAGTACAGGCCCAGAGATATCAAACACTCCTCACACAATGAGATACCCCCTCATTCTTCTAAACTCTAGTGAGTACAGTCCCAGAGACATCAAACACTCCTCATACAATGAGATCCCCCTCATTCTTCTAAACTCCAGTGAGCACAGCCCCAGAGACATCTAACACTCCTCATACAATGAGATCCCCCCTCATTCTTCTAAACTCTAGTGAGTACAGCCCCAGAGACATCTAACACTCCTCATACAATGAGATCCCCCCTCATTCTTCAAAACTCCAGTGAGTACAGGCCCAGAGAAATCAAACACTCCTCATACAATGCGATCCCCCCTCATTCTTCTAAACTCCAGTGAGTACAGGCCCAGAGACATCAAACACTCCTCATACAAGGAGAACCCCCTCATTCTTCTAATCTCCACTAAGTACAGGCCCAGAGACATCAAACACTCCTCATACAATGAGATCCCCCTCATTCTTCTAAACTCCAGCGAGTACAGGCCCAGAGTCATCAAACACTCCTCATAAAATGAGATCCCCCCCCCTCATTCTTCTAAACTACAGTGAGTACAGGCCCAGAGACATCAAACACTCCTCATAGAATGAGATCCCCCCCACATTCTTCTAAACTCCAGCGAGTACAGGCCCAGAGAATTCAAACACTCCTCATACAATGAGATCCCCCCCTCATTCTTCTAAACTCCAGTGAGTACAGGCCCAGAGACATCAAACACTCCTCATATGATGAGATCCCCCCCTCATTCTTCTAAACTCCAGTGAATACAGGCCCAGAGACATAAAACACTCCTCATACAGAGATCCCCCCTCATTCTTCTAAAATCCAGTGATTACAGGCCCAGAGACATCAAACACTCCTCATACAATGAGATTCCCCCTCATTCTTCTAAACTCCAGTGAGTACAGGCCCAGAGACATCAAACACTCCTCCTACAATGAGATCCCCCCGCATTCCTCTAAACTCCAGTGAGTACAGTCCCAGAGACATCAAACACAGCTCATACAAGGAGATCCCCCCTCATTCTTCTGAACTCCAGTGAGTACAGGCCCAGAGACATCAAACACTCCTCATACAATGAGATCCCCCCTCATTCTTCTAAACTCCAGTGAGTACAGGCCCAGAGACATCAAACAATCCTCATACAATGTGATCCCCCCTCATTCTTCTAAACTCCAGTGAGTACAGGCCCAGAGACATCAAACACTCCTCATACAATGAGATCCCCCTCATTCTTCTAAACTCCAGCGAGTACAGGCCCAGAGTCATCAAACACTCCTCATAAAATGAGATACCCCCCCTCATTCTTCTAAACTCCAGCGAGTACAGGCCCAGAGACATCAAACACTCCTCATACAATGAGATCCCCCCTCATTCTTCTAAACTCCAGTGAGTACAGGCCCAGAGACATCAAACACTCCTCATACAATGAGATCCCCACTCATTCTTCTAAACTCCAGTGAGTACAGGCCCAGAGACATCAAACAATCCTCATACAATGAGATCCCCCCTCATTCTTCTAGACTACAGTGAGTACAGGCCCAGAGACATCAAACACTCCTCATACAATGTGATCCCACCCCCATTCTTCTAAACTCCAGTGAGTACAGTCCCAGAGACATCAAACACTCCTCATACAATGAGATCCTCCCCTCATTCTTCTAAACTCCAGCGAGTACAGGCCCAGATACATCAAACACTCCTCATACAATGAGATCCCACCTCATTCTTCTAAACTCCAGCGCTTACAGGCCCAGAGACATCAAACACTCCTCATACAATGAGATCCCCGCTCATTCTTCTAAACTCCAGCGAGTACAGGCCCAGAGACATCAAAAAATCCTCATACAATGAGATCCCCCCTCATTCTTCTAAACTCCAGTGAGTACAGTCCCAGAGACATCAAACACTCCTCATACAATGAGATGCCCCCTCATTCTTCTAAACGCCAGTGAGTACAGTCCCAGAGACATCAAACACTCCTCATACAAGGAGAACCCCCTCATTCTTCTAAACTCCAGTGAGTACAGGCCCAGAGACATCAAACACTCCTCATACAAGGAGAAACCCCTCATTCTTCTAATCTCCACTAAGTACAGTCCCAGAGACATCAAACACTCCTCATACAAGGAGATCCCCCCTCATTCTTCTAATCTCCACTAAATACAGGCCCAGAGACATCAAACACTCCTCATACAATGAGATACCCCATCATTCTTCTAAACTCTAGTGAGTACAGTCCCAGAGACATCAAACACTCCTCATACAATGAGATCCCCGCTCATTCTTCTAAACTCCAGCGAGTACAGGCCCAGAGACATCAAAAACTCCTCATACAATGAGATCCCCCCTCATTCTTCTAAACTCCAGTGAGTACAGTCCCAGAGACATCAAAAACTCCTCATACAATGAGATCCCCCCTCATTCTTCTAAACTCCAGTGAGCACAGGCCCAGAGACATCAAACACTCCTCATACAATGAGATCCCCCCTGATTCTTCTAAACTCCAGCGAGTACAGGCCCAGAGACATCAAACACTCCTCATACCATGAGATCCCGCCTCATTCTTCTAATAACCAGTGAGTACAGGCCCAGAGACATCAAACACTGCTCATACAATGAGATCCCCCCTCATTCTTCTAAACTCCAGTGGGTACAGGCCCAGAGACATCAAACACTCCTCATACAATGAGATCCCCCCTCATTCTTCTAAACTCCAGCGAGTACAGGCCCAGAGACATCAAACACTCCTCATACAATGAGATCCCCCCTCATTCTTCTAAACTCCAGTGAGTACAGGCCCAGAGACATCAAACACTCCTCATACAATGAGATACCCCCTCATTCTTCTAAACTCTAGTGAGTACAGTCCCAGAGACATCAAACACTCCTCATACAATGAGATCCCCCTCATTCTTCTAAACTCCAGTGAGCACAGCCCCAGACACATCTAAGACTCCTGATACAATGAGATCCCCCCTCATTCTTCAAAACTCCAGTGAGTACAGGCCCAGAGAAATCAAACAATCCTCATACAATGCGATCCCCCCTCATTCTTCTAAACTCCAGTGGGTTCAGGCCCAGAGACATCAAACACTCCTCATAGAATGAGATCCCCCCCCTCATTCTTCTAAACTCCAGCGAGTACAGGCCCAGAGAATTCAAACACTCCTCATACAATGAGATCCCCCCCTCATTCTTCTAAACTCCAGTGAGTACAGGCCCAGAGACATCAAACACTCCTCATATGATGAGATCCCCCCCTCATTCTTCAAAACTCCAGTGAATACAGGCCCAGAGACATCAAACACTCCTCATACAATGAGATCCCCCCTCATTCTTCTAAAATCCTGTGATTACAGGCCCAGAGACATCAAACACTCCTCATACAATGAGATTCCCCCTCATTCTTCTAAACTCCAGTGAGTACAGGCACAGAGACATCAAACACTCCTCATACAAGGAGATCCCCACTCATTCTTCTAATCTCCACTAAATACAGTCCCAGAGATATCAAACACTCCTCATACAATGAGATACCCCCTCATTCTTCTAAACTCTAGTGAGTACAGTCCCAGAGACATCAAACACTCCTCATACAATGAGTTCCCCCTCATTCTTCTAAACTCCAGTGAGCACAGCCCCAGAGACATCTAACACTCCTGATACAATGAGATCCCCTCTCATTCTTCAAAACTCCAGTGAGTACAGGCCCAGAGAAATCAAACACTCCTCATACAATGCGATCCCCCCTCATTCTTCTAAACTCCAGTGGGTTCAGGCCCAGAGACATCAAACACTCCTCATATAATGAGATCCCCCCTCATACTTCGAATACCCAGTGAGTACAGGCCCAGAGACATCAAACACTCCTCACACAATGAGATTTCCCTCATTCTTCTAAACTCCAGCGAGTACAGGCCCAGAGTTATCAACCACTCCTCATACAATGAGATCCCCCCCTCATTCTTCTAAACTCCAGCGAGTACAGGCCCAGAGACATCAAACACTCCTCATACAATGAGATCCCCCCTCAATCTTCTGAACTCCAGTGAGTACAGGCCCAGAGACATCAAACACTCCTCATACAATGAGATCCCCCCTCATTCTTCTAAATTCCAGTGAGTACAGGCCCAGAGACATCAAACAATCCTCATACAATGTGATCCCCCCTCATTCTTCTAATCTCCACTGAGTACAGTCCCAGAGACATCAAACACTCCTCATACAATGAGATTCCCCCTCATTCTTCTAAACTCCAGTCAGTACAGGCACAGAGATAACAAACACTCCTCATACAAGGAGATCCCCCCTCATTCTTCTAATCTCCACTGAGTACAGGCCCAGAGACATCAAACACTCCTCATACAATGAGATTCCCCCTCATTCTTCTAAACTCCAGTGAGTACAGGCCCAGAGACATCAAACACTCCTCATACAAGGAGATCCCCCCTCATTCTTCTAATCTCCACTGAATACAGGCCCAGAGATACCAAACACTCCTCATACAATGAGATACCCCCTCATTCTTCTAAACTCTAGTGAGTACAGTCCCAGAGACATCAAACACTCCTCATACCATGAGATCCCGCCTCATTCTTCTAAAAACCAGTGAGTACAGGCCCAGAGACATCAAACACAGCTCATACAATGTGATCCCCCCTCATTCTTCTAAACTCCAGTGAGTACAGGCCCAGAGACATCAAACACTCCTCATACGATGAGATAACCCCCCCCTCATTCTTCTAAACTCCAGTGAGTACAGGCCCAGAGACATCAAACACTCCTCATAGAATGAGATCCCCCCCTCATTCTTCTAAACTCCAGCGAGAACAGGCCCAGAGAATTCAAACACTCCTCATACAATGAGATCCCCCCCTCATTCTTCTAAACTCCAGTGAGTACAGGCCCAGAGACATCAAACACTCCTCATACAATGAGATTCCCCCTCATTCTTCTAAACTCCAGTGAGTACAGGCACAGAGACATCAAACACTCCTCATACAAGGAGATCCCCCCTCATTCTTCTAATCTCCACTGAGTACAGGCCCAGAGACATCAAACACTCCTCATACAATGAGATTCCCCCTCATTCTTCTAAACTCTAGTGAGTACAGGCCCAGAGACATCAAACACTCCTCATACAAGGAGATCCCCCCTCATTCTTCTAATCTCCACTAAATACAGGCCCAGAGATATCGAACACTCCTCATAGAATGAGATACCCCCTCATTCTTCTAAACTCTAGTGAGTACAGTCCCAGAGACATCAAACAATCCTCATACAATGAGATCCCCCTCATTCTTCTAAGCTCCAGTGAGCACAGCCCCAGAGACATCTAACACTCCTGATACAATGAGATCCCCCCTCATTCTTCAAAACTCCAGTGAGTACAGGCCCAGAGAAATCAAAAAATCCTCATACAATGCGATCCCCCCTCATTCTTCTAAACTCCAGTGGGTTCAGGCCCAGAGACATCAAACACTCCTCATAGAATGAGATCCCCCCCTCATTCTTCTAAACTCCAGTGAGTACAGGCCCAGAGACATCAAACACTCCTCATATGATGAGATCCCCCCCTCATTCTTCTAAACTCCAGTGAATACAGGCCCAGAGACATCAAACACACCTCATACAATGAGATCCCCCCTCATTCTTCTAAACTCCAGTGAATACAGGCCCAGAGACATCAAACACACCTCATACAATGAGATCCCCCCTCATTCTTCTAAAATCCTGTGATTACAGGCCCAGAGACATCAAACACTCCTCATACAATGAGATTCCCCCTCATTCTTCTAAACTCCAGTGAGTACAGGCACAGAGACATCAAACACTCCTCATACAAGGAGATCCCCACTCATTCTTCTAATCTCCACTAAATACAGTCCCAGAGATATCAAACACTCCTCATACAATGAGATACCCCCTCATTCTTCTAAACTCTAGTGAGTACAGTCCCAGAGACATCAAACACTCCTCATACAATGAGATCCCCCTCATTCTTCTAAACTCCAGTGAGCACAGCCCCAGAGACATCTAACACTCCTGATACAATGAGATCCCCTCTCATTCTTCAAAACTCCAGTGAGTACAGGCCCAGAGAAATCAAACACTCCTCATACAATGCGATCCCCCATCATTCTTCTAAACTCCAGTGGGTTCAGGCCCAGAGACATCAAACACTCCTCATACAATGAGATCCCCCCTCAATCTTCTGAACTCCAGTGAGTACAGGCCCAGAGACATCAAACACTCCTCATACAATGAGATCCCCCCTCATTCTTCTAAATTCCAGTGAGTACAGGCCCAGAGACATCAAACAATCCTCATACAATGTGATCCCCCCTCATTCTTCTAATCTCCACTGAGTACAGTCCCAGAGACATCAAACACTCCTCATACAATGAGATTCCCCCTCATTCTTCTAAACTCCAGTCAGTACAGGCACAGAGATAACAAACACTCCTCATACAAGGAGATCCCCCCTCATTCTTCTAATCTCCACTGAGTACAGGCCCAGAGACATCAAACACTCCTCATACAATGAGATTCCCCCTCATTCTTCTAAACTCCAGTGAGTACAGGCCCAGAGACATCAAACACTCCTCATACAAGGAGATCCCCCCTCATTCTTCTAATCTCCACTGAATACAGGCCCAGAGATACCAAACACTCCTCATACAATGAGATACCCCCTCATTCTTCTAAACTCTAGTGAGTACAGTCCCAGAGACATCAAACACTCCTCATACCATGAGATCCCGCCTCATTCTTCTAAAAACCAGTGAGTACAGGCCCAGAGACATCAAACACAGCTCATACAATGTGATCCCCCCTCATTCTTCTAAACTCCAGTGAGTACAGGCCCAGAGACATCAAACACTCCTCATACGATGAGATAACCCCCCCCTCATTCTTCTAAACTCCAGTGAGTACAGGCCCAGAGACATCAAACACTCCTCATAGAATGAGATCCCCCCCTCATTCTTCTAAACTCCAGCGAGAACAGGCCCAGAGAATTCAAACACTCCTCATACAATGAGATCCCCCCCTCATTCTTCTAAACTCCAGTGAGTACAGGCCCAGAGACTTCAAACACTCCTCATACAATGAGATTCCCCCTCATTCTTCTAAACTCCAGTGAGTACAGGCACAGAGACATCAAACACTCCTCATACAAGGAGATCCCCCCTCATTCTTCTAATCTCCACTGAGTACAGGCCCAGAGACATCAAACACTCCTCATACAATGAGATTCCCCCTCATTCTTCTAAACTCTAGTGAGTACAGGCCCAGAGACATCAAACACTCCTCATACAAGGAGATCCCCCCTCATTCTTCTAATCTCCACTAAATACAGGCCCAGAGATATCGAACACTCCTCATAGAATGAGATACCCCCTCATTCTTCTAAACTCTAGTGAGTACAGTCCCAGAGACATCAAACAATCCTCATACAATGAGATCCCCCTCATTCTTCTAAGCTCCAGTGAGCACAGCCCCAGAGACATCTAACACTCCTGATACAATGAGATCCCCCCTCATTCTTCAAAACTCCAGTGAGTACAGGCCCAGAGAAATCAAAAAATCCTCATACAATGCGATCCCCCCTCATTCTTCTAAACTCCAGTGGGTTCAGGCCCAGAGACATCAAACACTCCTCATAGAATGAGATCCCCCCCTCATTCTTCTAAACTCCAGTGAGTACAGGCCCAGAGACATCAAACACTCCTCATATGATGAGATCCCCCCCTCATTCTTCTAAACTCCAGTGAATACAGGCCCAGAGACATCAAACACACCTCATACAATGAGATCCCCCCTCATTCTTCTAAAATCCTGTGATTACAGGCCCAGAGACATCAAACACTCCTCATACAATGAGATTCCCCCTCATTCTTCTAAACTCCAGTGAGTACAGGCACAGAGACATCAAACACTCCTCATACAAGGAGATCCCCACTCATTCTTCTAATCTCCACTAAATACAGTCCCAGAGATATCAAACACTCCTCATACAATGAGATACCCCCTCATTCTTCTAAACTCTAGTGAGTACAGTCCCAGAGACATCAAACACTCCTCATACAATGAGATCCCCCTCATTCTTCTAAACTCCAGTGAGCACAGCCCCAGAGACATCTAACACTCCTGATACAATGAGATCCCCTCTCATTCTTCAAAACTCCAGTGAGTACAGGCCCAGAGAAATCAAACACTCCTCATACAATGCGATCCCCCATCATTCTTCTAAACTCCAGTGGGTTCAGGCCCAGAGACATCAAACACTCCTCATACAAATGAGATCCCCCCTCATACTTCTAATACCCAGTGAGTACAGGCCCAGAGACATCAAACACTCCTCACACAATGAGATTTCCCTCATTCTTCTAAACTCCAGCGAGTACAGGCCCAGAGTTATCAAACACTCCTCATACAATGAGATCCCCCCCTCATTCTTCTAAACTCCAGCGAGTACAGGCCCAGAGACATCAAACACTCCTCATACAATGAGATCCCCCCTCATTCTTCTAAGCTCCAGTGAGTACAGGCCCAGAGACATCCAACACTCCTCATACAATGAGATCCCCCCTCATTCCTCTAAACTCCAGTGAGTACAGTCCCAGAGACATCAAACACAGCTCATACAAGGAGATCCCCCCTCATTCTTCTGAACTCCAGTGAGTACAGGCCCAGAGACATCAAACACTCCTCATACAATGAGATCCCCCCTCATTCTTCTAAACTCCAGTGAGTACAGGCCCAGAGACATCAAACACTCCTCATACAATGAGATCCCTCCTCATTCTTCTAAACTCCAGTGAGTACAGGCCCAGAGACATCAAACACTCCTCATACAATGAGATCCCCCCTCATTCTTCTAAACTCCAGTGAGTACAGACCCAGATACATCAAACACTCCTCATACAATGAGATCCCCCCTCATTCTTCTAAACTCCAGTGAGTACAGGCTCAGAGACATCAAACACTCCTCATATAATGAGATCCCCCCCTCATTCTTCTAAACTCCAGTGAGTACAGGCCCAGAGACATCAAACACTCCTCATACAATGAGATCCACACCCATTCTTCTAAACTCCAGTGAGTACAGGCCCAGAGACATCAAACACTCCTCATATAATGAGATCCCCCCCTCATTCTTCTAAACTCCAGTGAGTACAGGCCCAGAGACATCAAACACTCCTCATACAATGAGATCCACACCCATTCTTCTAATATCCAGTGAGTACAGGCCCAGAGACATCAAACACTCCTCATACAATGAGATCCCCCCTCATTCTTCTAAACTCCAGTGAGCACAGCCCCAGAGACATCAAACACTCCTCATACAATGAAGATCCCCCCTCATTCTTCAAAACTCCAGTGATTACAGGCCCAGACACATCAAACACTCCTCATACAATGAGTTCACCCCTCATTCTTCTAAGCTCCAGTGGGTACAGGCCCAGAGACATCAAACACTCCTCGTATAATGAGATTCCCACTCATTCTTCTGAACTCCAGTGAGTAAAGGCCCAGAGACATCAAACACTCCTCATACAATGAGATCCTCCCTCATTCTTATAAACTCCACTGAGTACAGGCCCAGAGACATCAAACACTCCTCATACAATGAGATCCCACGCCATTCCTCTAAACTCCAGTGAGTACTGGCCCAGAGACATCAAACACTCCTCATACAATGAGATCCCCCCTCATTCTTCTAAACTCCAGTGAGTACAGACCCAGAGACATCAAACACTCCTCATACAATGAGATCCCCCCTCATTCTTCTAAACTCCAGTTAGTACAGGCCCAGAGACATCAAACACTCCTCATACAATGAGATCCCACGCCATTCCTCTAAACTCCAGTGAGTACTGCCCCAGAGACATCAAACACTCCTCATACAATGAGATCCCCCCTCATTCTTCTAAACTCCAGTGAGTACAGGCCCAGAGACATCAAACACTCCTCATACAATGAGATCCCCCCTCATTCTTCTAAACTCCAGTGAGTACAGGCCCAGAGACATCTAACACTGCTGATACAATGAGATCCCCCCTCATTCTTCAAAACTCCAGTGAGTACAGGCCCAGAGAAATCAAACAATCCTCATACAATGCGATCCCCCCTCATTCTTCTAAACTCCAGTGGGTTCAGGCCCAGAGACATCAAACACTCCTCATAGAATGAGATCCCCCCCTCATTCTTCTAAACTCCAGTGAGTACAGGCCCAGAGACATCAAACACTCCTCATATGATGAGATCCCCCCCTCATTCTTCTAAACTCCAGTGAATACAGGCCCAGAGACATCAAACACACCTCATACAATGAGATCCCCCCTCATTCTTCTAAAATCCTGTGATTACAGGCCCAGAGACATCAAACACTCCTCATACAATGAGATTCCCCCTCATTCTTCTAAACTCCAGTGAGTACAGGCACAGAGACATCAAACACTCCTCATACAAGGAGATCCCCACTCATTCTTCTAATCTCCACTAAATACAGTCCCAGAGATATCAAACACTCCTCATACAATGAGATACCCCCTCATTCTTCTAAACTCTAGTGAGTACAGTCCCAGAGACATCAAACACTCCTCATACAATGAGATCCCCCTCATTCTTCTAAACTCCAGTGAGCACAGCCCCAGAGACATCTAACACTCCTGATACAATGAGATCCCCTCTCATTCTTCAAAACTCCAGTGAGTACAGGCCCAGAGAAATCAAACACTCCTCATACAATGCGATCCCCCCTCATTCTTCTAAACTCCAGTGGGTTCAGGCCCAGAGACATCAAACACTCCTCATATAATGAGATCCCCCCTCATACTTCTAATACATAGTGAGTACAGGCCCAGAGACATCAAACACTCCTCACACAATGAGATTTCCCTCATTCTTCTAAACTCCAGCGAGTACAGGCCCAGAGTTATCAAACACTCCTCATACAATGAGATCCCCCCCTCATTCTTCTAAACTCCAGCGAGTACAGGCCCAGAGACATCAAACACTCCTCATACAATGAGATCCCCCCTCATTCTTCTAAGCTCCAGTGAGTACAGGCCCAGAGACATCCAACACTCCTCATACAATGAGATCCCCCCTCATTCCTCTAAACTCCAGTGAGTACAGTCCCAGAGACATCAAACACAGCTCATACAAGGAGATCCCCCCTCATTCTTCTGAACTCCAGTGAGTACAGGCCCAGAGACATCAAACACTCCTCATACAATGAGATCCCCCCTCATTCTTCTAAACTCCAGTGAGTACAGGCCCAGAGACATCAAACACTCCTCATACAATGAGATCCCCCCTCATTCTTCTAAACTCCAGTGAGTACAGGCCCAGAGACATCAAACACTCCTCATACAATGAGATCCCCGCTCATTCTTCTAAACTCCAGTGAGTACAGACCCAGATACATCAAACACTCCTCATACAATGAGATCCCCCCTCATTCTTCTAAACTCCAGTGAGTACAGGCTCAGAGACATCAAACACTCCTCATATAATGAGATCCCCCCCTCATTCTTCTAAACTCCAGTGAGTAAAGGCCCAGAAACATCAAACACTCCTCATACAATGAGATCCACACCCATTCTTCTAAACTCCAGTGAGTACAGGCCCAGAGACATCAAACACTCCTCATATAATGAGATCCCCCCCTCATTCTTCTAAACTCCAGTGAGTACAGGCCCAGAGACATCAAACACTCCTCATACAATGAGATCCACACCCATTCTTCTAATATCCAGTGAGTACAGGCCCAGAGACATCAAACACTCCTCATACAATGAGATCCCCCCTCATTCTTCTAAACTCCAGTGAGCACAGCCCCAGAGACATCAAACACTCCTCATACAATGAAGATCCCCCCTCATTCTTCAAAACTCCAGTGATTACAGGCCCAGACACATCAAACACTCCTCATACAATGAGTTCACCCCTCATTCTTCTAAGCTCCAGTGGGTACAGGCCCAGAGACATCAAACACTCCTCGTATAATGAGATTCCCACTCATTCTTCTGAACTCCAGTGAGTAAAGGCCCAGAGACATCAAACACTCCTCATACAATGAGATCCTCCCTCATTCTTATAAACTCCACTGAGTACAGGCCCAGAGACATCAAACACTCCTCATACAATGAGATCCCACGCCATTCCTCTAAACTCCAGTGAGTACTGGCCCAGAGACATCAAACACTCCTCATACAATGAGATCCCCCCTCATTCTTCTAAACTCCAGTGAGTACAGACCCAGAGACATCAAACACTCCTCATACAATGAGATCCCCCCTCATTCTTCTAAACTCCAGTTAGTACAGGCCCAGAGACATCAAACACTCCTCATACAATGAGATCCCACGCCATTCCTCTAAACTCCAGTGAGTACTGTCCCAGAGACATCAAACACTCCTCATACAATGAGATCCCCCCTCATTCTTCTAAACTCCAGTGAGTACAGGCCCAGAGACATCAAACACTCCTCATACAATGAGATCCCCCCTCATTCTTCTAAACTCCAGTGAGTACAGGCCCAGAGACATCTAACACTCCTGATACAATGAGATCCCCCCTCATTCTTCAAAACTCCAGTGAGTACAGGCCCAGAGAAATCAAACAATCCTCATACAATGCGATCCCCCCTCATTCTTCTAAACTCCAGTGGGTTCAGGCCCAGAGACATCAAACACTCCTCATAGAATGAGATCCCCCCCTCATTCTTCTAAACTCCAGTGAGTACAGGCCCAGAGACATCAAACACTCCTCATATGATGAGATCCCCCCCTCATTCTTCTAAACTCCAGTGAATACAGGCCCAGAGACATCAAACACACCTCATACAATGAGATCCCCCCTCATTCTTCTAAAATCCTGTGATTACAGGCCCAGAGACATCAAACACTCCTCATACAATGAGATTCCCCCTCATTCTTCTAAACTCCAGTGAGTACAGGCACAGAGACATCAAACACTCCTCATACAAGGAGATCCCCACTCATTCTTCTAATCTCCACTAAATACAGTCCCAGAGATATCAAACACTCCTCATACAATGAGATACCCCCTCATTCTTCTAAACTCTAGTGAGTACAGTCCCAGAGACATCAAACACTCCTCATACAATGAGATCCCCCTCATTCTTCTAAACTCCAGTGAGCACAGCCCCAGAGACATCTAACACTCCTGATACAATGAGATCCCCTCTCATTCTTCAAAACTCCAGTGAGTACAGGCCCAGAGAAATCAAACACTCCTCATACAATGCGATCCCCCCTCATTCTTCTAAACTCCAGTGGGTTCAGGCCCAGAGACATCAAACACTCCTCATATAATGAGATCCCCCCTCATACTTCTAATACATAGTGAGTACAGGCCCAGAGACATCAAACACTCCTCACACAATGAGATTTCCCTCATTCTTCTAAACTCCAGCGAGTACAGGCCCAGAGTTATCAAACACTCCTCATACAATGAGATCCCCCCCTCATTCTTCTAAACTCCAGCGAGTACAGGCCCAGAGACATCAAACACTCCTCATACAATGAGATCCCCCCTCATTCTTCTAAGCTCCAGTGAGTACA
The DNA here is from genome assembly GCF_048418815.1 of Hemitrygon akajei. Classification (NCBI taxonomy): domain Eukaryota; kingdom Metazoa; phylum Chordata; class Chondrichthyes; order Myliobatiformes; family Dasyatidae; genus Hemitrygon; species Hemitrygon akajei. The sequence goes on along the minus strand of NW_027331976.1, from coordinate 99,181 downwards.
GGCCCAGAGACATCCAACACTCCTCATACAATGAGATCCCCCCTCATTCCTCTAAACTCCAGTGAGTACAGTCCCAGAGACATCAAACACAGCTCATACAAGGAGATCCCCCCTCATTCTTCTGAACTCCAGTGAGTACAGGCCCAGAGACATCAAACACTCCTCATACAATGAGATCCCCCCTCATTCTTCTAAACTCCAGTGAGTACAGGCCCAGAGACATCAAACACTCCTCATACAATGAGATCCCCCCTCATTCTTCTAAACTCCAGTGAGTACAGGCCCAGAGACATCAAACACTCCTCATACAATGAGATCCCCGCTCATTCTTCTAAACTCCAGTGAGTACAGACCCAGATACATCAAACACTCCTCATACAATGAGATCCCCCCTCATTCTTCTAAACTCCAGTGAGTACAGGCTCAGAGACATCAAACACTCCTCATATAATGAGATCCCCCCCTCATTCTTCTAAACTCCAGTGAGTACAGGCCCAGAGACATCAAACACTCCTCATACAATGAGATCCACACCCATTCTTCTAAACTCCAGTGAGTACAGGCCCAGAGACATCAAACACTCCTCATATAATGAGATCCCCCCCTCATTCTTCTAAACTCCAGTGAGTACAGGCCCAGAGACATCAAACACTCCTCATACAATGAGATCCACACCCATTCTTCTAATATCCAGTGAGTACAGGCCCAGAGACATCAAACACTCCTCATACAATGAGATCCCCCCTCATTCTTCTAAACTCCAGTGAGCACAGCCCCAGAGACATCAAACACTCCTCATACAATGAAGATCCCCCCTCATTCTTCAAAACTCCAGTGATTACAGGCCCAGACACATCAAACACTCCTCATACAATGAGTTCACCCCTCATTCTTCTAAGCTCCAGTGGGTACAGGCCCAGAGACATCAAACACTCCTCGTATAATGAGATTCCCACTCATTCTTCTGAACTCCAGTGAGTAAAGGCCCAGAGACATCAAACACTCCTCATACAATGAGATCCTCCCTCATTCTTATAAACTCCACTGAGTACAGGCCCAGAGACATCAAACACTCCTCATACAATGAGATCCCACGCCATTCCTCTAAACTCCAGTGAGTACTGGCCCAGAGACATCAAACACTCCTCATACAATGAGATCCCCCCTCATTCTTCTAAACTCCAGTGAGTACAGACCCAGAGACATCAAACACTCCTCATACAATGAGATCCCCCCTCATTCTTCTAAACTCCAGTTAGTACAGGCCCAGAGACATCAAACACTCCTCATACAATGAGATCCCACGCCATTCCTCTAAACTCCAGTGAGTACTGCCCCAGAGACATCAAACACTCCTCATACAATGAGATCCCCCCTCATTCTTCTAAACTCCAGTGAGTACAGGCCCAGAGACATCAAACACTCCTCATACAATGAGATCCCCCCTCATTCTTCTAAACTCCAGTGAGTACAGGCCCAGAGACATTAAACACTCCGCATAAAATAAGATCCCCCCCTCATTCTTCTAAACTCCAGTGAGTACAGGCCCAGAGACATGAAACACTCCTCATACAATGAGTTCCCCCCCTCATTCTTCTAAACTCCAGTGAGTGCAGGCCCAGAGACATCAAACACTCCTCTTACAATGAGATCCCCCCTCATTCTTCTAAACTCCAGTGAGTACAGGCCAAGAGACATCAAACACTCCTCATACAATGAGATCCTCCCTCATTCTTCTAAACTCCAGTGAGTACAGGCCCAGAGACATCAAACACTCCTCATACAATGAGATCCCCCCTCATTCTTCTAAACTCCAGTGAGTACAGGCCCAGAGACATCAAACACTCCTCATACAATGAGATCCCCCCCTCATTCTTCTAAACTCCAGTGAGTGCAGGCCCAGAGACATCAAACACTCCTCATACAATGAGATCCCCCCTCATTCCTCTAAACTCCAGTGAGTACAGGCCAAGAGACATCAAACACTCCTCATACAATGAGATCCTCCCTCATTCTTCTAAACTCCAGTGAGTACAGGCCCAGAGACATCAAACACTCCTCGTATAATGAGATTCCCACTCATTCTTCTGAACTCCAGTGAGTACAGGCCCAGAGACATCAAACACTCCTCATACAATGAGATCCTCCCTCATTCTTATAAACTCCACTGAGTACAGGCCCAGAGACATCAAACACTCCTCATACAATGAGATCCCCCCTCATTCTTCTAAACTCCAGTGAGTACAGGCCCAGAGACATCAAACACTCCTCATATAATGAGAACCCCCCCTCATTCTTCTAAACTCCAGCGAGTACAGGCCCAGTGACATTAAACACTCCTCATACAATGAGATCCCCCCTCATTCTTCTAAACTCCAGTGATTACAGGCCCAGAGACATCAAACACTCCTCATACAATGAGATCCCCCCTCATTCTTCTAAACTCCAGTGAGTACAGGCCCAGAGACATCAAACTCTCCTCATACAATGAGATCCACACCCATTCTTCTAATATCCAGTGAGTACAGGCCCAGAGACATCAAACACTCCTCATACAATGAGATCCCCCCTCATTCTTCTAAACTCCAGTGAGTACAGGCCCAGAGACATCAAACACTCCTCATACAATGAGATCCCCCCTCATTCTTCAAAACTCCAGTGATTACAGGCCCAGAGACATCAAACACTCCTCATACAATGAGATCACCCCTCATTCTTCTAAACTCCAGTGAGTACAGGCACAGAGACATCAAACACTCCTCATACAATGAGTTCCCCCCTCATTCTTCAAAACTCCAGTGAGTACAGGCCAAGAGACATCAAACACTCCTCATACAATGAGATCCTCCCTCATTCTTCTAAACTCCAGTGAGTACAGGCCCAGAGATATCAAACACTCCTCATACAATGAGATCCCCCCTCATTCTTCTAAACTCCAGTGAGTACAGGCCCAGAGACATCAAACACTCCTCATACAATGAGATCCCCCCCTCATTCTTCTAAACTCCAGTGAGTGCAGGCCCAGAGACATCAAACACTCCTCATACAATGAGATCCCCCCTCATTCCTCTAAACTCCAGTGAGTACAGGCCAAGAGACATCAAACACTCCTCATACAATGAGATCCTCCCTCATTCTTCTAAACTCCAGTGAGTACAGGCCCAGAGACATCAAACACTCCTCATACAATGAGATCCCCCCTCATTCTTCTAAACTCCAGTGAGTACAGGCCCAGAGACATCAAACACTCCTCATACAATGAGATCCCCCCTCATTCTTCTAAACTCCAGTGAGTACAGGCCCAGAGACATCAAACACTCCTCATACAATGAGATCCCCCCTCATTCTTCTAAACTCCAGTGAGTACAGGCCCAGAGACATCAAACACTCCTCATACAATGAGATCACCCCTCATTCTTCTAAACTCCAGTGAGTACAGGCCCAGACATCAAACACTCCTCATACAATGAGAACCCCCCACATTCTTCTAAACTCCAGTGAGTACAGGCCCAGAGACATCAAACACTACTCATACAATGAGATCCCCCCTCATTCTTCTAAACTCCAGTGAGTACAGGGCCAGAGACATCAAACACTCCTCATACAATGAGATCCCCCCTCATTCTTCTATACTCCAGTGAGTACAGGCCCAGAGACATCAAACACTCCTCATACAATGAGTTCCCCCCCTCATTCTTCTATACTCCAGTGAGTACAGGCCCAGAGACATCAAACACTCCTCATACAATGAGATCCTCCCTCATTTTTCTAAACTCCAGTGAGTACAGGCCCAGAGACATCAAACACTCCTCATACAATGAGATGCCCCCTCATTCTTCTAAACTCCAGTGAGTACAGGCCCAGAGACATCAAACACTCCTCATACAATGAAGATCCGCCCTCATTCTTCAAAACTCCAGTGATTACAGGCCCAGAGATATCAAACACTCCTCATACAATGAGATCACCCCTCATTCTTCTAAACTCCAGTGGGTACAGGCCCAGAGACATCAAACACTCCTCGTATAATGAGATTCCCACTCATTCTTCTGAACTCCAGTGAGTAAAGGCCCAGAGACATCAAACACTCCTCATACAATGAGATCCTCCCTCATTCTTATAAACTCCACTGAGTACAGGCCCAGAGACATCAAACACTCCTCATACAATGAGATCCCCCCTCATTCTTCTAAACTCCAGTGAGTACAGGCCCAGAGACATCAAACACTCCTCATATAATGAGATCCCCCCCTCATTCTTCTAAACTCCAGCGAGTACAGGCCCAGTGACATTAAACACTCCTCATACAATGAGATCCCCCCTCATTCTTCTAAACTCCAGTGATTACAGGCCCAGAGACATCAAACACTCCTCATACAATGAGATCCCCCCTCATTCTTCTAAACTCCAGTGAGTACAGGCCCAGAGACATCAAACTCTCCTCATACAATGAGATCCACACCCATTCTTCTAATATCCAGTGAGTACAGGCCCAGAGACATCAAACACTCCTCATACAATGAGATCCCCCCTCATTCTTCTAAACTCCAGTGAGTACAGGCCCAGAGACATCAAACACTCCTCATACAATGAGATCCCCCCTCATTCTTCAAAACTCCAGTGATTACAGGCCCAGAGACATCAAACACTCCTCATACAATGAGATCACCCCTCATTCTTCTAAACTCCAGTGAGTACAGGCACAGAGACATCAAACACTCCTCATACAATGAGATCCCCCCTCATTCTTCAAAACTCCAGTGAGTACAGGCCAAGAGACATCAAACACTCCTCATACAATGAGATCCTCCCTCATTCTTCTAAACTCCAGTGAGTACAGGCCCAGAGACATCAAACACTCCTCATACAATGAGATCCCCCCTCATTCTTCTAAACTCCAGTGAGTACAGGCCCAGAGACATCAAACACTCCTCATACAATGAGATCCCCCCCTCATTCTTCTAAACTCCAGTGAGTGCAGGCCCAGAGACATCAAACACTCCTCATACAATGAGATCCCCCCTCATTCCTCTAAACTCCAGTGAGTACAGGCCAAGAGACATCAAACACTCCTCATACAATGAGATCCTCCCTCATTCTTCTAAACTCCAGTGAGTACAGGCCCAGAGACAACAAACACTCCTCATACAATGAGATCCCCCCTCATTCTTCTAAACTCCAGTGAGTACAGGCCCAGAGACATCAAACACTCCTCATACAATGAGATCCCCCCTCATTCTTCTAAACTCCAGTGAGTACAGGCCCAGAGATATCAAACACTCCTCATACAATGAGATCCCCCCTCATTCTTCTAAACTCCAGTGAGTACAGGCCCAGAGACATCAAACACTCCTCATACAATGAGTTCCCCCCCTCATTCTTCTATACTCCAGTGAGTACAGGCCCAGAGACATCAAACACTCCTCATACAATGAGTTCCCCCCCTCATTCTTCTATACTCCAGTGAGTACAGGCCCAGAGACATCAAACACTCCTCATACAATGAGATCCTCCCTCATTTTTCTAAACTCCAGTGAGTACAGGCCCAGAGACATCAAACACTCCTCATACAATGAGATCCCCCCTCATTCTTCTAAACTCCAGTGAGTACAGGCCCAGAGACATCAAACACTCCTCATACAATGAGATCAACCCTCATTCTTCTAAACTCCAGTGAGTACAGGCCCAGACATCAAACACTCCTCATACAATGAGAACCCCCCACATTCTTCTAAACTCCAGTGAGTACAGGCCCAGAGACATCAAACACTACTCATACAATGAGATCCCCCCTCATTCTTCTAAACTCCAGTGAGTACAGGGCCAGAGACATCAAACACTCCTCATACAATGAGATCCCCCCTCATTCTTCTAAACTCCAGCGAGTACAGGCCCAGAGACATCAAACGCTCCTCATACAATGAGATCCCCCCTCATTCTTCTAAACTCCAGTGAGTACAGGCCCAGAGACATCAAACACTCCTCATACAATGAGATGCCCCCTCATTCTTCTAAACTCCAGTGAGTACAGGCCCAGAGACATCAAACACTCCTCATACAATGAGATGCCCCCTCATTCTTCTAAACTCCAGTGAGTACAGGCCCAGATACATCAAACACTCCTCATACAATGAAGATCCCCCCTCATTCTTCAAAACTCCAGTGATTACAGGCCCAGAGATATCAAACACTCCTCATACAATGAGATCACCCCTCATTCTTCTAAACTCCAGTGGGTACAGGCCCAGAGACATCAAACACTCCTCGTATAATGAGATTCCCACTCATTCTTCTGAACTCCAGTGAGTAAAGGCCCAGAGACATCAAACACTCCTCATACAATGAGATCCTCCCTCATTCTTATAAACTCCACTGAGTACAGGCCCAGAGACATCAAACACTCCTCATACAATGAGATCCCCCCTCATTCTTCTAAACTCCAGTGAGTACAGGCCCAGAGACATCAAACACTCCTCATATAATGAGATCCCCCCCTCATTCTTCTAAACTCCAGCGAGTACAGGCCCAGTGACATTAAACACTCCTCATACAATGAGATCCCCCCTCATTCTTCTAAACTCCAGTGATTACAGGCCCAGAGACATCAAACACTCCTCATACAATGAGATCCCCCCTCATTCTTCTAAACTCCAGTGAGTACAGGCCCAGAGACATCAAACTCTCCTCATACAATGAGATCCACACCCATTCTTCTAATATCCAGTGAGTACAGGCCCAGAGACATCAAACACTCCTCATACAATGAGATCCCACCTCATTCTTCTAAACTCCAGTGAGTACAGGCCCAGAGACATCAAACACTCCTCATACAATGAGATCCCCCCTCATTCTTCAAAACTCCAGTGATTACAGGCCCAGAGACATCAAACACTCCTCATACAATGAGATCACCCCTCATTCTTCTAAACTCCAGTGAGTACAGGCACAGAGACATCAAACACTCCTCATACAATGAGATCCCCCCTCATTCTTCAAAACTCCAGTGATTACAGGCCCAGAGACATCAAACACTCCTCATACAATGAGATCACCCCTCATTCTTCTAAACTCCAGTGAGTACAGGCACAGAGATATCAAACACTCCTCATACAATGAGATCCCCCCTCATTCTTCTAAACTCCACTAAGTACAGGCACAGAGACATCAAACACTCCTCATACAATGAGATGCCCCCTCATTCTTCTAAACTCCAGTGAGTACAGGCCCAGAGACATCAAACACTCCTCATACAATGAAGATCCCCACTCATTCTTCAAAACTCCAGTGATTACAGGCCCAGAGATATCAAACACTCCTCATACAATGAGATCACCCCTCATTCTTCTAAACTCCAGTGGGTACAGGCCCAGAGACATCAAACACTCCTCGTATAATGAGATTCCCACTCATTCTTCTGAACTCCAGTGAGTAAAGGCCCAGAGACATCAAACACTCCTCATACAATGAGATCCTCCCTCATTCTTATAAACTCCACTGAGTACAGGCCCAGAGACATCAAACACTCCTCATACAATGAGATCCCCCCTCATTCTTCTAAACTCCAGTGAGTACAGGCCCAGAGACATCAAACACTCCTCATATAATGAGATCCCCCCCTCATTCTTCTAAACTCCAGCGAGTACAGGCCCAGTGACATTAAACACTCCTCATACAATGAGATCCCCCCTCATTCTTCTAAACTCCAGTGATTACAGGCCCAGAGACATCAAACACTCCTCATACAATGAGATCCCCCCTCATTCTTCTAAACTCCAGTGAGTACAGGCCCAGAGACATCAAACTCTCCTCATACAATGAGATCCACACCCATTCTTCTAATATCCAGTGAGTACAGGCCCAGAGACATCAAACACTCCTCATACAATGAGATCCCCCCTCATTCTTCTAAACTCCAGTGAGTACAGGCCCAGAGACATCAAACACTCCTCATACAATGAGATCCCCCCTCATTCTTCAAAACTCCAGTGATTACAGGCCCAGAGACATCAAACACTCCTCATACAATGAGATCACCCCTCATTCTTCTAAACTCCAGTGAGTACAGGCACAGAGACATCAAACACTCCTCATACAATGAGATCCCCCCTCATTCTTCAAAACTCCAGTGAGTACAGGCCAAGAGACATCAAACACTCCTCATACAATGAGATCCTCCCTCATTCTTCTAAACTCCAGTGAGTACAGGCCCAGAGACATCAAACACTCCTCATACAATGAGATCCCCCCTCATTCTTCTAAACTCCAGTGAGTACAGGCCCAGAGACATCAAACACTCCTCATACAATGAGATCCCCCCCTCATTCTTCTAAACTCCAGTGAGTGCAGGCCCAGAGACATCAAACACTCCTCATACAATGAGATCCCCCCTCATTCCTCTAAACTCCAGTGAGTACAGGCCAAGAGACATCAAACACTCCTCATACAATGAGATCCTCCCTCATTCTTCTAAACTCCAGTGAGTACAGGCCCAGAGACAACAAACACTCCTCATACAATGAGATCCCCCCTCATTCTTCTAAACTCCAGTGAGTACAGGCCCAGAGACATCAAACACTCCTCATACAATGAGATCCCCGCTCATTCTTCTAAACTCCAGTGAGTACAGGCCCAGAGACATCAAACACTCCTCATACAATGAGATCCCCCCTCATTCTTCTAAACTCCAGTGAGTATAGGCCCAGAGACATCAAACACTCCTCATACAATGAGTTCCCCCCCTCATTCTTCTATACTCCAGTGAGTACAGGCCCAGAGACATCAAACACTCCTCATACAATGAGTTCCCCCCCTCATTCTTCTATACTCCAGTGAGTACAGGCCCAGAGACATCAAACACTCCTCATACAATGAGATCCTCCCTCATTTTTCTAAACTCCAGTGAGTACAGGCCCAGAGACATCAAACACTCCTCATACAATGAGATCCCCCCTCATTCTTCTAAACTCCAGTGAGTACAGGCCCAGAGACATCAAACACTCCTCATACAATGAGATCACCCCTCATTCTTCTAAACTCCAGTGAGTACAGGCCCAGACATCAAACACTCCTCATACAATGAGAACCCCCCACATTCTTCTAAACTCCAGTGAGTACAGGCCCAGAGACATCAAACACTACTCATACAATGAGATCCCCCCTCATTCTTCTAAACTCCAGTGAGTACAGGGCCAGAGACATCAAACACTCCTCATACAATGAGATCCCCCCTCATTCTTCTAAACTCCAGCGAGTACAGGCCCAGAGACATCAAACGCTCCTCATACAATGAGATCCCCCCTCATTCTTCTAAACTCCAGTGAGTACAGGCCCAGAGACATCAAACACTCCTCATACAATGAGATGCCCCCTCATTCTTCTAAACTCCAGTGAGTACAGGCCCAGAGACATCAAACACTCCTCATACAATGAGATGCCCCCTCATTCTTCTAAACTCCAGTGAGTACAGGCCCAGATACATCAAACACTCCTCATACAATGAAGATCCCCCCTCATTCTTCAAAACTCCAGTGATTACAGGCCCAGAGATATCAAACACTCCTCATACAATGAGATCACCCCTCATTCTTCTAAACTCCAGTGGGTACAGGCCCAGAGACATCAAACACTCCTCGTATAATGAGATTCCCTCTCATTCTTTTGAACTCCAGTGAGTAAAGGCCCAGAGACATCAAACACTCCTCATACAATGAGATCCTCCCTCATTCTTATAAACTACACTGAGTACAGGCCCAGAGACATCAAACACTCCTCATACAATGAGATCCCCCCTCATTCTTCTAAACTCCAGTGAGTACAGGCCCAGAGACATCAAACACTCCTCATATAATGAGATCCCCCCCTCATTCTTCTAAACTCCAGCGAGTACAGGCCCAGTGACATTAAACACTCCTCATACAATGAGATCCCCCCTCATTCTTCTAAACTCCAGTGATTACAGGCCCAGAGACATCAAACACTCCTCATACAATGAGATCCCCCCTCATTCTTCTAAACTCCAGTGAGTACAGGCCCAGAGACATCAAACTCTCCTCATACAATGAGATCCACACCCATTCTTCTAATATCCAGTGAGTACAGGCCCAGAGACATCAAACACTCCTCATACAATGAGATCCCCCCTCATTCTTCTAAACTCCAGTGAGTACAGGCCCAGAGACATCAAACACTCCTCATACAATGAGATCCCCCCTCATTCTTCAAAACTCCAGTGATTACAGGCCCAGAGACATCAAACACTCCTCATACAATGAGATCACCCCTCATTCTTCTAAACTCCAGTGAGTACAGGCACAGAGACATCAAACACTCCTCATACAATGAGATCCCCCCTCATTCTTCAAAACTCCAGTGATTACAGGCCCAGAGACATCAAACACTCCTCATACAATGAGATCACCCCTCATTCTTCTAAACTCCAGTGAGTACAGGCACAGAGATATCAAACACTCCTCATACAATGAGATCCCCCCTCATTCTTCTAAACTCCACTAAGTACAGGCACAGAGATGTCAAACACTCCTCATACAATGAGATACCCCCTCATTCTTCTAAACTCTAGTGAGTACAGTCCCAGAGACATCAAACACTCCTCATACAATGAGATCCCCCTCATTCTTCTAAACTCCAGTGAGCACAGCCCCAGAGACATCAAACACTCCTCGTATAATGAGATTCCCACTCATTCTTCTGAACTCCAGTGAGTAAAGGCCCAGAGACATAAAACACTCCTCATACAATGAGATCCCACCTCATTCTTATAAACTCCACTGAGTACAGGCCCAGAGACATCAAACACTCCTCATACAATGAGATCCCACGCCATTCTTCTAAACTCCAGCGACTACAGGCCCAGAGACATCAAACACTCCTCATACAATGAGATGCCCCCTCATTCTTCTAAACTCCAGTGAGTACAGGCCCAGAGACATCAAACACTCCTCATACAATGAGATGCCCCCTCATTCTTCTAAACTCCAGTGAGTACAGGCCCAGAGACATCAAACACTCCTCATACAATGAAGATCCCCCCTCATTCTTCAAAACTCCAGTGATTACAGGCCCAGAGATATCAAACACTCCTCATACAATGAGATCACCCCTCATTCTTCTAAACTCCAGTGGGTACAGGCCCAGAGACATCAAACACTCCTCGTATAATGAGATTCCCACTCATACTTCTGAACTCCAGTGAGTAAAGGCCCAGAGACATCAAACACTCCTCATACAATGAGATCCTCCCTCATTCTTATAAACTCCACTGAGTACAGGCCCAGAGACATCAAACACTCCTCATATAATGAGATCCCCCCCTCATTCTTCTAAACTCCAGCGAGTACAGGCCCAGTGACATTAAACACTCCTCATACAATGAGATCCCCCCTCATTCTTCTAAACTCCAGTGATTACAGGCCCAGAGACATCAAACACTCTTCATACAATGAGATCCCCCCTCATTCTTCTAAACTCCAGTGAGTACAGGCCCAGAGACATCAAACTCTCCTCATACAATGAGATCCACACCCATTCTTCTAATATCCAGTGAGTACAGGCCCAGAGACATTAAAACACTCCTCATACAATGAGATCCCCCCTCATTCTTCTAAACTCCAGTGAGTACAGGCCCAGAAACATCAAAGACTCCTCATACAATGAGATCCCCCCCTCATTCTTCAAAACTCCAGTGATTACAGGCCCAGAGACATCAAACACTCCTCATACAATGAGATCACCCCTCATTCTTCTAAACTCCAGTGAGTACAGGCACAGAGACATCAAACACTCCTCATACAATGAGATCCCCCCTCATTCTTCAAAACTCCAGTGATTACAGGCCCAGAGACATCAAACACTCCTCATACAATGAGATCACCCCTCATTCTTCTAAACTCCAGTGAGTACAGGCCCAGAGACATCAAACACTCCTCATACAATGAGTTCCCCCCCTCATTCTTCTATACTCCAGTGAGTACAGGCCCAGAGACATTAAACACTCCTCATACGATGAGTTCCCCCCCTCATTCTTCTATACTCCAGTGAGTACAGGCCCAGAGACATCAAACACTCCTCATACAATGAGATCCTCCCTCATTTTTCTAAACTCCAGTGAGTACAGGCCCAGAGACATCAAACACTCCTCATACAATGAGATCCCCCCTCATTCTTCCAAACTCCAGTGAGTACAGGCCCAGAGACATCAAACACTCCTCATACAATGAGATCCCCCTCATTCTTCTAAACTCCAGTGAGCACAGCCCCAGAGACATCAAACACTCCTCGTATAATGAGATTCCCACTCATTCTTCTGAACTCCAGTGAGTAAAGGCCCAGAGACATCAAACACTCCTCATAGAATGAGATCCCCCCCACATTCTTCTAAACTCCAGCGAGTACAGGCCCAGAGAATTCAAAAACTCCTCATACAATGAGATCCCCCCCTCAGTCTTCTAAACTCCAGTGAGTACAGGCCCAGAGACATCAAACACTCCTCATATGATGAGATCCCCCCCTCATTCTTCTAAACTCCAGTGAGTACAGGCCCAGAGACATCAAACACTCCTCATACAATGACATCCCCCCTCATTCTTCTAAACTCCAGTGAGTACAGGCCCAGAGACATCAAACAATCCTCATACAATGTGATCCCCCCTCATTCTTCTAAACTCCAGTGAGTACAGGCCCAGAGACATCAAACACTCCTCATACAATGAGATCCCCCTCATTCTTCTAAACTCCAGCGAGTACAGGCCCAGGGTCATCAAACACTCCTCATAAAATGAGATATCCCCCCCTCATTCTTCTAAACTCCAGCGAGTACAGGCCCAGAGACATCAAACACTCCTCATACAATGAGATCCCCCCTCATTCTTCTAAACTCCAGTGAGTACAGGCCCAGAGACATCAAACACTCCTCATACAATGAGATCCCCCCTCATTCTTCTAAACTCCAGTGAGTACAGGCCCAGAGACATCAAACAATCCTCATACAATGAGATCCCCCCTCATTCTTCTAAACTACAGTGAGTACAGGCCCAGAGACATCAAACACTCCTCATACAATGTGATCCCACCCCCATTCTTCTAAACTCCAGTGAGTACAGTCCCAGAGACATCAAACACTCCTCATACAATGAGATCCTCCCCTCATTCTTCTAAACTCCAGCGAGTACAGGCCCAGAGACATCAAACACTCCTCATACAATGAGATCCCACCTCATTCTTCTAAACTCCAGCGAGTACAGGCCCAGAGACATCAAACACTCCTCATACAATGAGATCCCCGCTCATTCTTCTAAACTCCAGCGAGTACAGGCCCAGAGACATCAAAAAATCCTCATACAATGAGATCCCCCCTCATTCTTCTAAACTCCTGTGAGTACAGTCCCAGAGACATCAAACACTCCTCATACAATGAGATGCCCCCTCATTCTTCTAAACTCCAGTGAGTACAGTCCCAGAGACATCAAACACTCCTCATACAAGGAGAACCCCCTCATTCTTCTAAACTCCAGTGAGTACAGGCCCAGAGACATCAAACAATCCTCATACAATGAGATCCCCCCTCATTCTTCTAAACTACAGTGAGTACAGGCCCAGAGATATCAAACACTCCTCATAGAATGAGATCCCCCCCTCATTCTTCTAAACTCCAGCGAGTACAGGCCCAGAGAATTCAAACACTCCTCATACAATGAGATCCCCCCCTCATTCTTCTAAACTCCAGTGAGTACAGGCCCAGAGACATCAAACACTCCTCATATGATGAGATCCCCCCCTCATTCTTCTAAACTCCAGTGAGTACAGGCCCAGAGAATTCAAACACTCCTCATACAATGAGAACCCCCCCTCATTCTTCTAAACTCCAGTGAGTACAGGCCCAGAGACATCAAACACTCCTCATATGATGAGATTCCCCCTCATTCTTCTAAACTCCAGTGAGTACAGGCCCAGAGACATCAAACACTCCTCATACAATGAGATCCCCCCTCATTCTTCTAAAATCCAGTGATTACAGGCCCAGAGAAATAAAACACTCCTCATACAATGAGATCCCCCCTCATTCTTCTAAACTCCAGTGAATACAGGCCCAGAGACATCAAACAATCCTCATACAATGTGATCCCCCCTCATTCTTCTAAACTCCAGTGAGTACAGGCCCAGAGACATCAAACACTCCTCATACAATGAGATCCCCCTCATTCTTCTAAACTCCAGCGAGTACAGGCCCAGAGTCATCAAACACTCCTCATAAAATGAGATCCCCCCCCCTCATTCTTCTAAACTCCAGCGAGTACAGGCCCAGAGTCATCAAACACTCCTCATAAAATGAGATCCCCCCCCTCATTCTTCTAAACTACAGTGAGTACAGGCCCAGAGACATCAAACACTCCTCATACAGTGTGATCCCACCCCCATTCTTCTAAACTCCAGTGAGTACAGTCCCAGAGACATCAAACACTCCTCATACAATGAGATCCTCCCCTCATTCTTCTAAACTCCAGCGAGTACAGGCCCAGAGACATCAAACACTCCTCATACAATGAGATCCCACCTCATTCTTCTAAACTCCAGCGAGTACAGGCCCAGAGACATCAAACACTCCTCATACAATGAGATCCCCGCTCATTCTTCTAAACTCCAGCGAGTACAGGCCCAGAGACATCAAAAAATCCTCATACAATGAGATCCCCCCTCATTCTTCTAAACTCCTGTGAGTACAGTCCCAGAGACATCAAACACTCCTCATACAATGAGATGCCCCCTCATTCTTCTAAACTACAGTGAGTACAGGCCCAGAGACATCAAACACTCCTCATACAATGAGATCCCCCTCATTCTTCTAAACTCCAGCGAGTACAGGCCCAGAGTCATCAAACACTCCTCATAAAATGAGATCCCCCCCCTCATTCTTCTAAACTCCAGCGAGTACAGGCCCAGAGACATCAAACACTCCTCATACAATGAGATTCCCCCTCATTCTTCTAAACTCCAGTGAGTACAGGCCCAGAGACATCAAACACTCCTCATACAATGAGATACCCCCTCATTCTTCTAAACTCTAGTGAGTACAGTCCCAGAGACATCAAACACTCCTCATACAATGAGATCCCCCTCATTCTTCTAAACTCCAGTGAGCACAGCCCCAGAGACATCTAACACTCCTCATACAATGAGATCCCCCCTCATTCTTCTAAACTCTAGTGAGTACAGCCCCAGAGACATCTAACACTCCTCATACAATGAGATCCCCCCTCATTCTTCAAAACTCCAGTGAGTAAAGGCCCAGAGAAATCAAACACTCCTCATACAATGCGATCCCCCCTCATTCTTCTAAACTCCAGTGAGTACAGGCCCAGAGACATCAAACACTCCTCATACAAGGAGAACCCCCTCATTCTTCTAATCTCCACTAAGTACAGGCCCAGAGACATCAAACACTCGTCATACAATGAGATCCCCCTCATTCTTCTAAACTCAAGCGAGTACAGGCCCAGAGTCATCAAACACTCCTCATAACATGAGATCCCCCCCCCTCATTCTTCTAAACTCCAGTGAGTACAGGCCCAGAGACATCAAACAATCCTCATACAATGAGATCCCCCCTCATTCTTCTAAACTACAGTGAGTACAGGCCCAGAGACATCAAACACTCCTCATAGAATGAGATCCCCCCCACATTCTTCTAAACTCCAGCGAGTACAGGCCCAGAGAATTCAAAAACTCCTCATACAATGAGATCCCCTCCTCATTCTTCTAAACTCCAGTGAGTACAGGCCCAGAGACATCAAACACTCCTCATATGATGAGATCCCCCCCTCATTCTTCTAAACTCCAGTGAGTACAGGCCCAGAGACATCAAACACTCCTCATACAATGACATCCCCCCTCATTCTTCTAAACTCCAGTGAGTACAGGCCCAGAGACATCAAACAATCCTCATACAATGTGATCCCCCCTCATTCTTCTAAACTCCAGTGAGTACAGGCCCAGAGACATCAAACACTCCTCATACAATGAGATCCCCCTCATTCTTCTAAACTCCAGCGAGTACAGGCCCAGAGACATCAAACACTCCTCATAGAATGTGATCCCACCCCCATTCTTCTAAACTCCAGTGAGTACAGTCCCAGAGACATCAAACACTCCTCATACAATGAGATCCTCCCCTCATTCTTCTAAACTCCAGCGAGTACAGGCCCAGAGACATCAAACACTCCTCATACAATGAGATCCCACCTCATTCTTCTAAACTCCAGCGAGTACAGGCCCAGAGACATCAAACACTCCTCATACAATGAGATCCCCGCTCATTCTTCTAAACTCCAGCGAGTACAGGCCCAGAGACATCAAAAAATCCTCATACAATGAGATCCCCCCTCATTCTTCTAAACTCCTGTGAGTACAGTCCCAGAGACATCAAACACTCCTCATACAATGAGATGCCCCCTCATTCTTCTAAACTCCAGTGAGTACAGTCCCAGAGACATCAAACACTCCTCATACAAGGAGAACCCCCTCATTCTTCTAAACTCCAGTGAGTACAGGCCCAGAGACATCAAACAATCCTCATACAATGAGATCCCCCCTCATTCTTCTAAACTACAGTGAGTACAGGCCCAGAGATATCAAACACTCCTCATAGAATGAGATCCCCCCCTCATTCTTCTAAACTCCAGCGAGTACAGGCCCAGAGAATTCAAACACTCCTCATACAATGAGATCCCCCCCTCATTCTTCTAAACTCCAGTGAGTACAGGCCCAGAGACATCAAACACTCCTCATATGATGAGATCCCCCCCTCATTCTTCTAAAGTCCAGTGAGTACAGGCCCAGAGAATTCAAACACTCCTCATACAATGAGAACCCCCCCTCATTCTTCTAAACTCCAGTGAGTACAGGCCCAGAGACATCAAACACTCCTCATATGATGAGATTCCCCCTCATTCTTCTAAACTCCAGTGAGTACAGGCCCAGAGACATCAAACACTCCTCATACAATGAGATCCCCCCTCATTCTTCTAAAATCCAGTGATTACAGGCCCAGAGAAATCAAACACTCCTCATACAATGAGATCCCCCCTCATTCTTCTAAACTCCAGTGAATACAGGCCCAGAGACATCAAACAATCCTCATACAATGTGATCCCCCCTCATTCTTCTAAACTCCAGTGAGTACAGGCCCAGAGACATCAAACACTCCTCATACAATGAGATCCCCCTCATTCTTCTAAACTCCAGCGAGTACAGGCCCAGAGTCATCAAACACTCCTCATAAAATGAGATCCCCCCCCTCATTCTTCTAAACTCCAGCGAGTACAGGCCCAGAGTCATCAAACACTCCTCATAAAATGAGATCCCCCCCCTCATTCTTCTAAACTACAGTGAGTACAGGCCCAGAGACATCAAACACTCCTCATACAGTGTGATCCCACCCCCATTCTTCTAAACTCCAGTGAGTACAGTCCCAGAGACATCAAACACTCCTCATACAATGAGATCCTCCCCTCATTCTTCTAAACTCCAGCGAGTACAGGCCCAGAGACATCAAACACTCCTCATACAATGAGATCCCACCTCATTCTTCTAAACTCCAGCGAGTACAGGCCCAGAGACATCAAACACTCCTCATACAATGAGATCCCCGCTCATTCTTCTAAACTCCAGCGAGTACAGGCCCAGAGACATCAAAAAATCCTGATACAATGAGATCCCCCCTCATTCTTCTAAACTCCTGTGAGTACAGTCCCAGAGACATCAAACACTCCTCATACAATGAGATGCCCCCTCATTCTTCTAAACTCCAGTGAGTACAGTCCCAGAGACATCAAACACTCCTCATACAAGGAGAACCCCCTCATTCTTCTAATCTCCACTAAGTACAGGCCCAGAGACATCAAACACTCCTCATACAATGAGATCCCCCTCATTCTTCTAAACTCCAGCGAGTACAGGCCCAGATGTCATCAAACACTCCTCATAAAATGAGATCCCCCCCCTCATTCTTCTAAACTCCAGTGAGTACAGGCCCAGAGACATCAAACAATCCTCATACAATGAGATCCCCCCTCATTCTTCTAAACTACAGTGAGTACAGGCCCAGAGACATCAAACACTCCTCATACAATGAGATCCCCCTCATTCTTCTAAACTCCAGCGAGTACAGGCCCAGAGACATCAAACACTCCTCATACAATGAGATTCCCCCTCATTCTTCTAAACTCCAGTGAGTACAGGCCCAGAGACATCAAACACTCCTCATACAATGAGATCCCCCCTCATTCTTCTAAACTCCAGTGAGTACAGGCCCAGAGACATCAAACAATACTCATACAATGAGATCCCCCCTCATTCTTCTAAACTACAGTGAGTACAGGCCCAGAGACATCAAACACTCCTCATACAGTGTGATCCCACCCCCATTCTTCTAAACTCCAGTGAGTACAGTCCCAGAGACATCAAACACTCCTCATACAATGAGATCCCCCCTCATTCTTCTAAACTCCAGTGAGTACAGTCCCAGAGACATCAAACACTCCTCATACAAGGAGAACCCCCTCATTCTTCTAATCTCCACTAAGTACAGGCCCAGAGACATCAAACACTCCTCATACAATGAGATCCCCCCTCATTCTTCTAAACTCCAGTGAGTACAGGCCCAGATGTCATCAAACACTCCTCATAAAATGAGATCCCCCCCCCTCATTCTTCTAAACTCCAGCGAGTACAGGCCCAGATGTCATCAAACACTCCTCATAAAATGAGATCCCCCCCCTCATTCTTCTAAACTCCAGTGAGTACAGGCCCAGAGACATCAAACAATCCTCATACAATGAGATCCCCCCTCATTCTTCTAAACTACAGTGAGTACAGGCCCAGAGATATCAAACACTCCTCATAGAATGAGATCCCCCCCCTCATTCTTCTAAACTCCAGCGAGTACAGGCCCAGAGAATTCAAACACTCCTCATACAATGAGATCCCCCCCTCATTCTTCTAAACTCCAGTGAGTACAGGCCCAGAGACATCAAACACTCCTCATATGATGAGATCCCCCCCTCATTCTTCTAAACTCCAGTGAGTACAGGCCCAGAGAATTCAAACACTCCTCATACAGTGTGATCCCACCCCCATTCTTCTAAACTCCAGTGAGTACAGTCCCAGAGACATCAAACACTCCTCATACAATGAGATCCCCCCTCATTCTTCTAAACTCCAGTGAGTACAGTCCCAGAGACATCAAACACTCCTCATATGATGAGATCCCCCCCTCATTCTTCTAAACTCCAGTGAGTACAGGCCCAGAGACATCAAACACTCCTCATATGATGAGATCCCCCCCTCATTCTTCTAAACTCCAGTGAATACAGGCCCAGAGACATCAAACACTCCTCATACAATGAGATCCCCCCTCATTCTTCTAAAATCCAGTGATTACAGGCCCAGAGACATCAAACACTCCTCATACAATGAGATTCCCCCTCATTCTTCTAAACTCCAGTGAGTACAGGCCCAGAGACATCAAACACTCCTCATACAATGAGATTCCCCCTCATTCTTCTAAACTCCAGTGAGTACAGGCCCAGAGACATCAAACACTCCTCATACAATGAGATCCCCCCTCATTCTTCTAAACTCCAGTGAGTACAGGCCCAGAGACATCAAACAATACTCATACAATGAGATCCCCCCTCATTCTTCTAAACTACAGTGAGTACAGGCCCAGAGACATCAAACACTCCTCATACAGTGTGATCCCACCCCCATTCTTCTAAACTCCAGTGAGTACAGTCCCAGAGACATCAAACACTCCTCATACAATGAGATCCTCCCCTCATTCTTCTAAACTCCAGCGAGTACAGGCCCAGAGACATCAAACACTCCTCATACAATGAGATCCCACCTCATTCTTCTAAACTCCAGCGAGTACAGGCCCAGAGACATCAAACACTCCTCATACAATGAGATCCCCGCTCATTCTTCTAAACTCCAGCGAGTACAGGCCCAGAGACATCAAAAAATCCTCATACAATGAGATCCCCCCTCATTCTTCTAAACTCCTGTGAGTACAGTCCCAGAGACATCAAACACTCCTCATACAATGAGATGCCCCCTCATTCTTCTAAACTCCAGTGAGTACAGTCCCAGAGACATCAAACACTCCTCAGACAAGGAGAACCCCCTCATTCTTCTAATCTCCACTAAGTACAGGCCCAGAGACATCAAACACTCCTCATACAATGAGATCCCCCTCATTCTTCTAAACTCCAGCGAGTACAGGCCCAGATGTCATCAAACACTCCTCATAAAATGAGATCCCCCCCCCTCATTCTTCTAAACTCCAGTGAGTACAGGCCCAGAGACATCAAACAATCCTCATACAATGAGATCCCCCCTCATTCTTCTAAACTACAGTGAGTACAGGCCCAGAGATATCAAACACTCCTCATAGAATGAGATCCCCCCCTCATTCTTCTAAACTCCAGCGAGTACAGGCCCAGAGAATTCAAACACTCCTCATACAATGAGATCCCCCCCTCATTCTTCTAAACTCCAGTGAGTACAGGCCCAGAGAATTCAAACACTCCTCATACAATGAGAACCCCCCCTCATTCTTCTAAACTCCAGTGAGTACAGGCCCAGAGACATCAAACACTCCTCATATGATGAGATTCCCCCTCATTCTTCTAAACTCCAGTGAATACAGGCCCAGAGACATCAAACACTCCTCATACAATGAGATCCCCCCTCATTCTTCTAAAATCCAGTGATTACAGGCCCAGAGAAATCAAACACTCCTCATACAATGAGATCCCCCCTCATTCTTCTAAACTCCAGTGAATACAGGCCCAGAGACATCAAACAATCCTCATACAATGTGATCCCCCCTCATTCTTCTAAACTCCAGTGAGTACAGGCCCAGAGACATCAAACACTCCTCATACAATGAGATCCCCCTCATTCTTCTAAACTCCAGCGAGTACAGGCCCAGAGTCATCAAACACTCCTCATAAAATGAGATCCCCCCCCTCATTCTTCTAAACTCCAGCGAGTACAGGCCCAGAGACATCAAACACTCCTCATACAATGAGATTCCCCCTCATTCTTCTAAACTCCAGTGAGTACAGGCCCAGAGACATCAAACACTCCTCATACAATGAGATCCCCCCTCATTCTTCTAAACTCCAGTGAGTACAGGCCCAGAGACATCAAACAATCCTCATACAATGAGATCCCCCCTCATTCTTCTAAACTACAGTGAGTACAGGCCCAGAGACATCAAACACTCCTCATACAGTGTGATCCCACCCCCATTCTTCTAAACTCCAGTGAGTACAGTCCCAGAGACATCAAACACTCCTCATACAATGAGATCCTCCCCTCATTCTTCTAAACTCCAGCGAGTACAGGCCCAGAGACATCAAACACTCCTCATACAATGAGATCCCACCTCATTCTTCTAAACTCCAGCGACTACAGGCCCATAGACATCAAACACTCCTCATACAATGAGATCCCCGCTCATTCTTCTAAACTCCAGCGAGTACAGGCCCAGAGACATCAAATCTCCTCATACAATGAGATCCCCCCTCATTCTTCTAAACTCCACTAAGTACAGGCCCAGAGACATCAAACACTCCTCAAACAGTGAGATTCCCCCACATTCTTCTAAATTCCAGTGAGTACAGGCCCAGAGACATCAAACACTCCTCATACAATGAGATACCCCCTCATTCTTCTAAACTCTAGTGAGTACAGTCCCAGAGACATCAAACACTCCTCATACAATGAGATCCCCGCTCATTCTTCTAAACTCCAGCGAGTACAGGCCCAGAGACATCAAAAACTCCTCATACAATGAGATCCCCCCTCATTCTTCTAAACTCCAGTGAGTACAGTCCCAGAGACATCAAACACTCCTCATACAATGAGAAGCCCCCTCATTATTCTAAACTCCAGTGAGTACAGTCCCAGAGACATCAAACACTCCTCATACAATGAGATGCCCCCTCATTCTTCTAAACTCCAGCGAGTACAGGCCCAGAGACATCAAACACTCCTCATACAATGAGATCCCCCCTCATTCTTCTAAACTCCAGCGAGTACAGGCCCAGAGACATCAAACACTCCTCATACAATGATATCCCCCCTCATTCTTCTAAACTCCAGTGAGTACAGGCCCAGAGACATCAAACACTCCTCATACAATGAGATCCCCCCTCATTCTTCTAAACTCCAGCGAGTACAGGCCCAGAGACATCAAACACTCCTCATACAATGAGATCCCCCCTCATTCTTCTAAACTCCACTGAGTACAGGCCCAGAGACATCAAACACTCCTCATAGAATGAGATCCCCCCCTCATTCTTCTAAACTCCAGCGAGTACAGGCCCAGAGAATTCAAACACTCCTCATACAATGAGCTCCCCCCCCTCATTCTTCTAAACTCCAGTGAGTACAGTCCCAGAGACATCAAACACTCCTCATACAATGAGATGCCCCCTCATTCTTCTAAACTCCAGTGAGTACAGGCCCAGAGACATCAAACACTCCTCATACAAGGAGAACCCCCTCATTCCTCTAATCTGCACTAAGTACAGGCCCAGAGACATCAAACACTCCTCATACAGTGAGATTCCCCCACATTCTTCTAAACTCCAGTGAGTACAGGCCCAGAGACATCAAACATTCCTCCTACAATGAGATACCCCCTCATTCTTCTAAACTCTAGTGAGTACAGTCCCAGAGACATCAAACACTCCTCATACAATGAGATCCCCGCTCATTCTTCTAAATTCCAGTGAGTACAGTCCCAGAGACATCAAACACTCCTCATACAATGAGATGCCCCCTCATTCTTCTAAACTCCAGAGAGTACAGGCCCAGAGACATCAAACACTCCTCATACCATGAGATCCCGCCTCATTCTTCAAAAAACCAGTGAGTACAGGCCCAGAGACATCAAACACTGCTCATACAATGAGATCCCCCCTCATTCTTCTAAACTCCAGTGTGTACAGGCCCAGAGACATCAAACACTCCTCATACAATGAGATCCCCCCTCATTCTTCTAAACTCCAGCGAGTACAGGCCCAGAGACATCAAACACTCCTCATACAATTATATCCCCCCTCATTCTTCTAAACTCCAGTGAGTACAGGACCAGAGACATCAAACACTCCTCATACAATGAGATCCCCCCTCATTCTTCTAAACTCCAGCGAGTACAGGCCCAGAGACATCAAACACTCCTCATAGAATGAGATCCCCCCCTCATTCTTCTAAACTCCAGCGAGTACAGGCCCAGAGAATTCAAACACTCCTCATACAATGAGCTCCCCCCCCTCATTCTTCTAAACTCCAGTGAGTACAGGCCCAGAGACATCAAAAACACCTCATACAAGGAGATCCCCCCTCATTCTTCTAATCTCCACTGAGTACAGGCCCAGAGATATCAAACACTCCTCATACAATGAGATACCCCCTCATTCTTCTAAACTCTAGTGAGTACAGTCCCAGAGACATCAAACACTCCTCATACAATGAGATCCCCCTCATTCTTCTAAACTCCAGTGAGCACAGCCCCAGAGACATCTAACACTCCTCATACAATGAGATCCCCCCTCATTCTTCTAAACTCTAGTGAGTACAGCCCCAGAGACATCTAACACTCCTCATACAATGAGATCCCCCCTCATTCTTCAAAACTCCAGTGAGTACAGGCCCAGAGAAATCAAACACTCCTCATACAATGCGATCCCCCCTCATTCTTCTAAACTCCAGTGAGTACAGGCCCAGAGACATCAAACACTCCTCATACAAGGAGAACCCCCTCATTCTTCTAATCTCCACTAAGTACAGGCCCAGAGACATCAAACACTCCTCATACAATGAGATCCCCCTCATTCTTCTAAACTCCAGCGAGTACAGGCCCAGAGTCATCAAACACTCCTCATAAAATGAGATCCCCCCCCCCTCATTCTTCTAAACTACAGTGAGTACAGGCCCAGAGACATCAAACACTCCTCATAGAATGAGATCCCCCCCACATTCTTCTAAACTCCAGCGAGTACAGGCCCAGAGAATTCAAACACTCCTCATACAATGAGATCCCCCCCTCATTCTTCTAAACTCCAGTGAGTACAGGCCCAGAGACATCAAACACTCCTCATACAATGAGATTCCCCCTCATTCTTCTAAACTCCAGTGAGTACAGGCCCAGAGACATCAAACACTCCTCATACAATGAGATCCCCCCCTCATTCTTCTAAACTCCAGTGAGTACAGGCCCAGAGACATCAAACACTCCTCATACAATGAGATTCCCCCTCATTCTTCTAAACTCCAGTGAGTACAGGCCCAGAGACATCAAACACTCCTCATATGATGAGATCCCCCCCTCATTCTTCTAAACTCCAGTGAGTACAGGCCCAGAGACATCAAACACTCCTCATACAATGACATCCCCCCTCATTCTTCTAAACTCCAGTGAGTACAGGCCCAGAGACATCAAACAATCCTCATACAATGTGATCCCCCCTCATTCTTCTAAACTCCAGTGAGTACAGGCCCAGAGACATCAAACACTCCTCATACAATGAGATCCCCCTCATTCTTCTAAACTCCAGCGAGTACAGGCCCAGAGTCATCAAACACTCCTCATAAAATGAGATATCCCCCCCTCATTCTTCTAAACTCCAGCGAGTACAGGCCCGGAGACATCAAACACTCCTCATACAATGAGATCCCCCCTCATTCTTCTAAACTCCAGTGAGTACAGGCCCAGAGACATCAAACACTCCTCATACAATGAGATCCCCCCTCATTCTTCTAAACTCCAGTGAGTACAGGCCCAGAGACATCAAACAATCCTCATACAATGAGATCCCCCCTCATTCTTCTAAACTACAGTGAGTACAGGCCCAGAGACATCAAACACTCCTCATACAATGTGATCCCACCCCCATTCTTCTAAACTCCAGTGAGTACAGTCCCAGAGACATCAAACACTCCTCATACAATGAGATCCTCCCCTCATTCTTCTAAACTCCAGCGAGTACAGGCCCAGAGACATCAAACACTCCTCATACAATGAGATCCCACCTCATTCTTCTAAACTCCAGCGAGTACAGGCCCAGAGACATCAAACACTCCTCATACAATGAGATCCCCGCTCATTCTTCTAAACTCCAGCGAGTACAGGCCCAGAGACATCAAAAAATCCTCATACAATGAGATCCCCCCTCATTCTTCTAAACTCCTGTGAGTACAGTCCCAGAGACATCAAACACTCCTCATACAATGAGATGCCCCCTCATTCTTCTAAACTCCAGTGAGTACAGGCCCAGAGAATTCAAACACTCCTCATACAATGAGATCCCCCCCTCATTCTTCTAAACTCCAGTGAGTACAGGCCCAGAGACATCAAACACTCCTCATACAATGAGATTCCCCCTCATTCTTCTAAACTCCAGTGAGTACAGGCCCAGAGACATCAAACACTCCTCATACAATGAGATCCCCCCCTCATTCTTCTAAACTCCAGTGAGTACAGGCCCAGAGACATCAAACACTCCTCATACAATGAGATTCCCCCTCATTCTTCTAAACTCCAGTGAGTACAGGCCCAGAGACATCAAACACTCCTCATATGATGAGATCCCCCCCTCATTCTTCTAAACTCCAGTGAGTACAGGCCCAGAGACATCAAACACTCCTCATACAATGACATCCCCCCTCATTCTTCTAAACTCCAGTGAGTACAGGCCCAGAGACATCAAACAATCCTCATACAATGTGATCCCCCCTCATTCTTCTAAACTCCAGTGAGTACAGGCCCAGAGACATCAAACACTCCTCATACAATGAGATCCCCCTCATTCTTCTAAACTCCAGCGAGTACAGGCCCAGAGTCATCAAACACTCCTCATAAAATGAGATATCCCCCCCTCATTCTTCTAAACTCCAGCGAGTACAGGCCCGGAGACATCAAACACTCCTCATACAATGAGATCCCCCCTCATTCTTCTAAACTCCAGTGAGTACAGGCCCAGAGACATCAAACACTCCTCATACAATGAGATCCCCCCTCATTCTTCTAAACTCCAGTGAGTACAGGCCCAGAGACATCAAACAATCCTCATACAATGAGATCCCCCCTCATTCTTCTAAACTACAGTGAGTACAGGCCCAGAGACATCAAACACTCCTCATACAATGTGATCCCACCCCCATTCTTCTAAACTCCAGTGAGTACAGTCCCAGAGACATCAAACACTCCTCATACAATGAGATCCTCCCCTCATTCTTCTAAACTCCAGCGAGTACAGGCCCAGAGACATCAAACACTCCTCATACAATGAGATCCCACCTCATTCTTCTAAACTCCAGCGAGTACAGGCCCAGAGACATCAAACACTCCTCATACAATGAGATCCCCGCTCATTCTTCTAAACTCCAGCGAGTACAGGCCCAGAGACATCAAAAAATCCTCATACAATGAGATCCCCCCTCATTCTTCTAAACTCCTGTGAGTACAGTCCCAGAGACATCAAACACTCCTCATACAATGAGATGCCCCCTCATTCTTCTAAACTCCAGTGAGTACAGTCCCAGAGACATCAAACACTCCTCATACAAGGAGAACCCCCTCATTCTTCTAATCTCCACTAAGTACAGGCCCAGAGACATCAAACACTCCTCATACAATGAGAACCCCCTCATTCTTCTAAACTCCAGCGAGTACAGGCCCAGAGTCATCAAACACTCCTCATAAAATGAGATCCCCCCCCTCATTCTTCTAAACTCCAGTGAGTACAGGCCCAGAGACATCAAACAATCCTCATACAATGAGATCCCCCCTCATTCTTCTAAACTACAGTGAGTACAGGCCCAGAGATATCAAACACTCCTCATAGAATGAGATCCCCCCCTCATTCTTCTAAACTCCAGCGAGTACAGGCCCAGAGAATTCAAACACTCCTCATACAATGAGATCCCCCCCTCATTCTTCTAAACTCCAGTGAGTACAGGCCCAGAGACATCAAACACTCCTCATATGATGAGATCCCCCCTCATTCTTCTAAACTCCAGTGAGTACAGGCCCAGAGACATCAAACACTCCTCATACAATGAGATCCCCCCCTCATTCTTCTAAACTCCAGTGAATACAGGCCCAGAGACATCAAACACTCCTCATACAGAGATCCCCCCTCATTCTTCTAAAATCCAGTGATTACAGGCCCAGAGACATCAAACACTCCTCATACAATGAGATTCCCCCTCATTCTTCTAAACTCCAGTGAGTACAGGCCCAGAGACATCAAACACTCCTCCTACAATGAGATCCCCCCGCATTCCTCTAAACTCCAGTGAGTACAGTCCCAGAGACATCAAACACAGCTCATACAAGGAGATCCCCCCTCATTCTTCTGAACTCCAGTGAGTACAGGCCCAGAGACATCAAACACTCCTCATACAATGAGACCCCCCCTCATTCTTCTAAACTCCAGTGAGTACAGGCCCAGAGACATCAAACAATCCTCATACAATGTGATCCCCCCTCATTCTTATAAACTCCAGTGAGTACAGGCCCAGAGACATCAAACACTCCTCATACAATGAGATCCCCCTCATTCTTCTAAACTCCAGCGAGTACAGGCCCAGAGTCATCAAACACTCCTCATAAAATGAGATCCCCCCCCTCATTCTTCTAAACTCCAGCGAGCACAGGCCCAGAGACATCAAACACTCCTCATACAATGAGATCCCCCCTCATTCTTCTAAACTCCAGTGAGTACAGGCCCAGAGACATCAAACACTCCTCATACAATGAGATCCCCACTCATTCTTCTAAACTCCAGTGAGTACAGGCCCAGAGACATCAAACAATCCTCATACAATGAGATCCCCCCTCATTCTTCTAAACTACAGTGAGTACAGGCCCAGAGACATCAAACACTCCTCATACAATGTGATCCCACCCCCATTCTTCTAAACTCCAGTGAGTACAGTCCCAGAGACATCAAACACTCCTCATACAATGAGATCCTCCCCTCATTCTTCTAAACTCCAGCGAGTACAGGCCCAGAGACATCAAACACTCCTCATACAATGAGATCCCACCTCATTCTTCTAAACTCCAGCGCTTACAGGCCCAGAGACATCAAACACTCCTCATACAATGAGATCCCTGCTCATTCTTCTAAACTCCAGCGAGTACAGGCCCAGAGACATCAAAAAATCCTCATACAATGAGATCCCCCCTCATTCTTCTAAACTCCAGTGAGTACAGTCCCAGAGACATCAAACACTCCTCATACAATGAGATGCCCCCTCATTCTTCTAAACGCCAGTGAGTACAGTCCCAGAGACATCAAACACTCCTCATACAAGGAGAACCCCCTCATTCTTCTAAACTCCAGTGAGTACAGGCCCAGAGACATCAAACACTCCTCATACAAGGAGAAACCCCTCATTCTTCTAATCTCCACTAAGTACAGGCCCAGAGACATCAAACACTCCTCATACAGTGAGATTCCCCCACATTCTTCTAAACTCCAGTGAGTACAGACCCAGAGACATCAAACACTCCTCATACAAGGAGATCCCCCCTCATTCTTCTAATCTCCACTAAATACAGGCCCAGAGACATCAAACACTCCTCATACAATGAGATACCCCATCATTCTTCTAAACTCTAGTGAGTACAGTCCCAGAGACATCAAACACTCCTCATACAATGAGATCCCCGCTCATTCTTCTAAACTCCAGCGAGTACAGGCCAAGAGACATCAAAAACTCCTCATACAATGAGATCCCCCCTCATTCTTCTAAACTCCAGTGAGTACAGTCCCAGAGACATCAAAAACTCCTCATACAATGAGATCCCCCCTCATTCTTCTAAACTCCAGTGAGCACAGGCCCAGAGACATCAAACACTCCTCATACAATGAGATCCCCCCTGATTCTTCTAAACTCCAGCGAGTACAGGCCCAGAGACATCAAACACTCCTCATACCATGAGATCCCGCCTCATTCTTCTAATAACCAGTGTGTACAGGCCCAGAGACATCAAACACTGCTCATACAATGAGATCCCCCCTCATTCTTCTAAACTCCAGTGGGTACAGGCCCAGAGACATCAAACACTCCTCATACAATGAGATCCCCCCTCATTCTTCTAAACTCCAGCGAGTACAGGCCCAGAGACATCAAACACTCCTCATACAATGAGATCCCCCCTCATTCTTCTAAACTCCAGTGAGTACAGGCCCAGAGACATCAAACACTCCACATACAATGAGATACCCCCTCATTCTTCTAAACTCTAGTGAGTACAGTCCCAGAGACATCAAACACTCCTCATACAATGAGATCCCCCTCATTCTTCTAAACTCCAGTGAGCACAGCCCCAGAGACATCTAACACTCCTGATACAATGAGATCCCCCCTCATTCTTCAAAACTCCAGTGAGTACAGGCCCAGAGAAATCAAACAATCCTCATACAATGCGATCCCCCCTCATTCTTCTAAACTCCAGTGGGTTCAGGCCCAGAGACATCAAACACTCCTCATAGAATGAGATCCCCCCCCTCATTCTTCTAAACTCCAGCGAGTACAGGCCCAGAGAATTCAAACACTCCTCATACAATGAGATCCCCCCCTCATTCTTCTAAATTCCAGTGAGTACAGGCCCAGAGACATCAAACACTCCTCATATGATGAGATCCCCCCCTCATTCTTCTAAACTCCAGTGAATACAGGCCCAGAGACATCAAACACTCCTCATACAATGAGATCCCCCCTCATTCTTCTAAAATCCTGTGATTACAGGCCCAGAGACATCAAACACTCCTCATACAATGAGATTCCCCCTCATTCTTCTAAACTCCAGTGAGTACAGGCACAGAGACATCAAACACTCCTCATACAAGGAGATCCCCACTCATTCTTCTAATCTCCACTAAATACAGTCCCAGAGATATCAAACACTCCTCATACAATGAGATACCCCCTCATTCTTCTAAACTCTAGTGAGTACAGTCCCAGAGACATCAAACACTCCTCATACAATGAGTTCCCCCTCATTCTTCTAAACTCCAGTGAGCACAGCCCCAGAGACATCTAACACTCCTGATACAATGAGATCCCCTCTCATTCTTCAAAACTCCAGTGAGTACAGGCCCAGAGAAATCAAACACTCCTCATACAATGCGATCCCCCCTCATTCTTCTAAACTCCAGTGGGTTCAGGCCCAGAGACATCAAACACTCCTCATATAATGAGATCCCCCCTCATACTTCGAATACCCAGTGAGTACAGGCCCAGAGACATCAAACACTCCTCACACAATGAGATTTCCCTCATTCTTCTAAACTCCAGCGAGTACAGGCCCAGAGTTATCAACCACTCCTCATACAATGAGATCCCCCCCTCATTCTTCTAAACTGCAGCGAGTACAGGCCCAGAGACATCAAACACTCCTCATACAATGAGATCCCCCCTCATTCTTCTAAACTCCAGTGAGTACAGGCCCAGAGACATCAAACACTCCTCATACAATGAGATCCCCCCTCATTCTTCTAAATTCCAGTGAGTACAGGCCCAGAGACATCAAACAATCCTCATACAATGAGATGCCCCCTCATTCTTCTAAACTCCAGTGAGTACAGGCCCAGAGACATCAAACACTCCTCATACAAGGAGAACCCCCTCATTCTTCTAATCTGCACTAGGTACAGGCCCAGAGACATCAAACACTCCTCATACAGTGAGATTCCCCCACATTCTTCTAAACTCCAGTGAGTACAGGCCCAGAGACATCAAACACTCCTCATACAATGAGATCCCCCCTCATTCTTCTAAACTCCAGCGAGTACAGGCCCAGAGACATCAAACACTCCTCATACAATGAGATCCCCCCTCATTCTTCTAAACTCCACTGAGTACAGGCCCAGAGACATCAAACACTCCTCATAGAATGAGATCCCCCCCTCATTCTTCTAAACTCCAGCGAGTACAGGCCCAGAGAATTCAAACACTCCTCATACAATGAGCTCCCCCCCCTCATTCTTCTAAACTCCAGTGAGTACAGGCCCAGAGATATCAAACACTCCTCATACAATGAGATACCCCCTCATTCTTCTAAACTCTAGTGAGTACAGTCCCAGAGACATCAAACACTCCTCATACAATGAGATCCCCCCTCATTCTTCTAAATTCCAGTGAGTACAGGCCCAGAGACATCAAACAATCCTCATACAATGAGATGCCCCCTCATTCTTCTAAACTCCAGTGAGTACAGGCCCAGAGACATCAAACACTCCTCATACAAGGAGAACCCCCTCATTCTTCTAATCTGCACTAAGTACAGGCCCAGAGACATCAAACACTCCTCATACAGTGAGATTCCCCCACATTCTTCTAAACTCCAGTGAGTACAGGCCCAGAGACATCAAACACTCCTCATACAATGAGATCCCCCCTCATTCTTCTAAACTCCAGCGAGTACAGGCCCAGAGACATCAAACACTCCTCATACAATGAGATCCCCCCTCATTCTTCTAAACTCCACTGAGTACAGGCCCAGAGACATCAAACACTCCTCATAGAATGAGATCCCCCCCTCATTCTTCTAAACTCCAGCGAGTACAGGCCCAGAGAATTCAAACACTCCTCATACAATGAGCTCCCCCCCCTCATTCTTCTAAACTCCAGTGAGTACAGGCCCAGAGATATCAAACACTCCTCATACAATGAGATACCCCCTCATTCTTCTAAACTCTATTGAGTACAGTCCCAGAGACATCAAACACTCCTCATACAATGAGATCCCCCTCATTCTTCTAAACTCCAGTGAGCACAGCCCCAGAGACATCTAACACTCCTCATACAATGAGATCCCCCCTCATTCTTCTAAACTCTAGTGAGTACAGCCCCAGAGACATCTAACACTCCTCATACAATGAGATCCCCCCTCATTCTTCAAAACTCCAGTGAGTACAGGCCCAGAGAAATCAAACACTCCTCATACAATGCGATCCCCCCTCATTCTTCTAAACTCCAGTGAGTACAGGCCCAGAGACATCAAACACTCCTCATACAAGGAGAACCCCCTCATTCTTCTAATCTCCACTAAGTACAGGCCCAGAGACATCAAACACTCCTCATACAATGAGATCCCCACTCATTCTTCTAAACTCCAGTGAGTACAGGCCCAGAGTCATCAAACACTCCTCATAAAATGAGATCCCCCCCCCCTCATTCTTCTAAACTACAGTGAGTACAGGCCCAGAGACATCAAACACTCCTCATAGAATGAGATCCCCCCCACATTCTTCTAAACTCCAGCGAGTACAGGCCCAGAGAATTCAAACACTCCTCATACAATGAGATCCCCCCCCTCATTCTTCTAAACTCCAGTGAGTACAGGCCCAGAGACATCAAACACTCCTCATATGATGAGATCCCCCCCTCATTCTTCTAAACTCCAGTGAATACAGGCCCAGAGACATAAAACACTTCTCATACAGAGATCCCCCCTCATTCTTCTAAAATCCAGTGATTACAGGCCCAGAGACATCAAACACTCCTCATACAATGAGATTCCCCCTCATTCTTCTAAACTCCAGTGAGTACAGGCCCAGAGACATCAAACACTCCTCCTACAATGAGATCCCCCCGCATTCCTCTAAACTCCAGTGAGTACAGTCCCAGAGACATCAAACACAGCTCATACAAGGAGATCCCCCCTCATTCTTCTGAACTCCAGTGAGTACAGGCCCAGAGACATCAAACACTCCTCATACAATGAGATCCCCCCTCATTCTTCTAAACTCCAGTGAGTACAGGCCCAGAGACATCAAACAATCCTCATACAATGTGATCCCCCCTCATTCTTCTAAACTCCAGTGAGTACAGGCCCAGAGACATCAAACACTCCTCATACAATGAGATCCCCCTCATTCTTCTAAACTCCAGCGAGTACAGGCCCAGAGTCATCAAACACTCCTCATAAAATGAGATACCCCCCCTCATTCTTCTAAACTCCAGCGAGTACAGGCCCAGAGACATCAAACACTCCTCATACAATGAGATCCTCCCTCATTCTTCTAAACTCCAGTGAGTACAGGCCCAGAGACATCAAACACTCCTCATACAATGAGATCCCCACTCATTCTTCTAAACTCCAGTGAGTACAGGCCCAGAGACATCAAACAATCCTCATACAATAAGATCCCCCCTCATTCTTCTAGACTACAGTGAGTACAGGCCCAGAGACATCAAACACTCCTCATACAATGTGATCCCACCCCCATTCTTCTAAACTCCAGTGAGTACAGTCCCAGAGACATCAAACACTCCTCATACAATGAGATCCTCCCCTCATTCTTCTAAACTCCAGCGAGTACAGGCCCAGAGACATCAAACACTCCTCATACAATGAGATCCCACCTCATTCTTCTAAACTCCAGCGCTTACAGGCCCAGAGACATCAAACACTCCTCATACAATGAGATCCCCGCTCATTCTTCTAAACTCCAGCGAGTACAGGCCCAGAGACATCAAAAAATCCTCATACAATGAGATCCCCCCTCATTCTTCTAAACTCCAGTGAGTACAGTCCCAGAGACATCAAACACTCCTCATACAATGAGATGCCCCCTCATTCTTCTAAACGCCAGTGACTACAGTCCCAGAGACATCAAACACTCCTCATACAAGGAGAACCCCCTCATTCTTCTAAACTCCAGTGAGTACAGGCCCAGAGACATCAAACACTCCTCATACAAGGAGAAACCCCTCATTCTTCTAATCTCCACTAAGTACAGGCCCAGAGACATCAAACACTCCTCATACAGTGAGATTCCCCCACATTCTTCTAAACTCCAGTGAGTACAGGCCCAGAGACATCAAACACTCCTCATACAAGGAGATCCCCCCTCATTCTTCTAATCTCCACTAAATACAGGCCCAGAGACATCAAACACTCCTCATACAATGAGATACCCCATCATTCTTCTAAACTCTAGTGAGTACAGTCCCAGAGACATCAAACACTCCTCATACAATGAGATCCCCGCTCATTCTTCTAAACTCCAGCGAGTACAGGCCCAGAGACATCAAAAACTCCTCATACAATGAGATCCCCCCTCATTCTTCTAAACTCCAGTGAGTACAGTCCCAGAGACATCAAAAACTCCTCATACAATGAGATCCCCCCTCATTCTTCTAAACTCCAGTGAGCACAGGCCCAGAGACATCAAACACTCCTCATACAATGAGATCCCCCCTGATTCTTCTAAACTCCAGCGAGTACAGGCCCAGAGACATCAAACACTCCTCATACCATGAGATCCCGCCTCATTCTTCTAATAACCAGTGAGTACAGGCCCAGAGACATCAAACACTGCTCATACAATGAGATCCCCCCTCATTCTTCTAAACTCCAGTGGGTACAGGCCCAGAGACATCAAACACTCCTCATACAATGAGATCCCCCCTCATTCTTCTAAACTCAGCGAGTACAGGCCCAGAGACATCAAACACTCCTCATACAATGAGATCCCCCCTCATTCTTCTAAACTCCAGTGAGTACAGGCCCAGAGACATCAAACACTCCTCCTACAATGAGATACCCCCTCATTCTTCTAAACTCTAGTGAGTACAGTCCCAGAGACATCAAACACACCTCATACAATGAGATCCCCGCTCATTCTTCTAAACTCCAGTGAGTACAGTCCCAGAGACATCAAACACTCCTCATACAATGAGATGCCCCCTCATTCTTCTAAACTCCAGAGAGTACAGGCCCAGAGACATCAAACACTCCTCATACCATGAGATCCCGCCTCATTCTTCAAAAAACCAGTGAGTACAGGCCCAGAGACATCAAACACTGCTCATACAATGAGATCCCCCCTCATTCTTCTAAACTCCAGTGTGTACAGGCCCAGAGACATCAAACACTCCTCATACAATGAGATCCCCCCTCATTCTTCTAAACTCCAGCGAGTACAGGCCCAGAGACATCAAACACTCCTCATACAATTATATCCCCCCTCATTCTTCTAAACTCTAGTGAGTACAGGCCCAGAGACATCAAACACTCCTCATACAATGAGATCCCCCCTCATTCTTCTAAACTCCAGCGAGTACAGGCCCAGAGACATCAAACACTCCTCATACAATGAGATCCCCCCTCATTCTTCTAAACTCCACTGAGTACAGGCCCAGAGACATCAAACACTCCTCATAGAATGAGATCCCCCCCTCATTCTTCTAAACTCCAGCGAGTACAGGCCCAGAGAATTCAAACACTCCTCATACAATGAGCTCCCCCCCCTCATTCTTCTAAACTCCAGTGAGTACAGGCCCAGAGACATCAAACACACCTCATACAAGGAGATCCCCCCTCATTCTTCTAATCTCCACTGAGTACAGGCCCAGAGATATCAAACACTCCTCACACAATGAGATACCCCCTCATTCTTCTAAACTCTAGTGAGTACAGTCCCAGAGACATCAAACACTCCTCATACAATGAGATCCCCCTCATTCTTCTAAACTCCAGTGAGCA
Organism: Hemitrygon akajei; assembly: GCF_048418815.1. Taxonomy (NCBI): domain Eukaryota; kingdom Metazoa; phylum Chordata; class Chondrichthyes; order Myliobatiformes; family Dasyatidae; genus Hemitrygon; species Hemitrygon akajei. Next base: position 63,585 of record NW_027331976.1, on the reverse strand, counting down.
CAGCCCCAGAGACATCTAACACTCCTCATACAATGAGATCCCCCCTCATTCTTCTAAACTCTAGTGAGTACAGCCCCAGAGACATCTAACACTCCTCATACAATGAGATCCCCCCTCATTCTTCAAAACTCCAGTGAGTACAGGCCCAGAGAAATCAAACACTCCTCATACAATGCGATCCCCCCTCATTCTTCTAAACTCCAGTGAGTACAGGCCCAGAGACATCAAACACTCCTCATACAAGGAGAACCCCCTCATTCTTCTAATCTCCACTAAGTACAGGCCCAGAGACATCAAACACTCCTCATACAATGAGATCCCCCTCATTCTTCTAAACTCCAGCGAGTACAGGCCCAGAGTCATCAAACACTCCTCATAAAATGAGATCCCCCCCCCTCATTCTTCTAAACTACAGTGAGTACAGGCCCAGAGACATCAAACACTCCTCATAGAATGAGATCCCCCCCACATTCTTCTAAACTCCAGCGAGTACAGGCCCAGAGAATTCAAACACTCCTCATACAATGAGATCCCCCCCTCATTCTTCTAAACTCCAGTGAGTACAGGCCCAGAGACATCAAACACTCCTCATATGATGAGATCCCCCCCTCATTCTTCTAAACTCCAGTGAATACAGGCCCAGAGACATAAAACACTCCTCATACAGAGATCCCCCCTCATTCTTCTAAAATCCAGTGATTACAGGCCCAGAGACATCAAACACTCCTCATACAATGAGATTCCCCCTCATTCTTCTAAACTCCAGTGAGTACAGGCCCAGAGACATCAAACACTCCTCCTACAATGAGATCCCCCCGCATTCCTCTAAACTCCAGTGAGTACAGTCCCAGAGACATCAAACACAGCTCATACAAGGAGATCCCCCCTCATTCTTCTGAACTCCAGTGAGTACAGGCCCAGAGACATCAAACACTCCTCATACAATGAGATCCCCCCTCATTCTTCTAAACTCCAGTGAGTACAGGCCCAGAGACATCAAACAATCCTCATACAATGTGATCCCCCCTCATTCTTCTAAACTCCAGTGAGTACAGGCCCAGAGACATCAAACACTCCTCATACAATGAGATCCCCCTCATTCTTCTAAACTCCAGCGAGTACAGGCCCAGAGTCATCAAACACTCCTCATAAAATGAGATACCCCCCCTCATTCTTCTAAACTCCAGCGAGTACAGGCCCAGAGACATCAAACACTCCTCATACAATGAGATCCCCCCTCATTCTTCTAAACTCCAGTGAGTACAGGCCCAGAGACATCAAACACTCCTCATACAATGAGATCCCCACTCATTCTTCTAAACTCCAGTGAGTACAGGCCCAGAGACATCAAACAATCCTCATACAATGAGATCCCCCCTCATTCTTCTAGACTACAGTGAGTACAGGCCCAGAGACATCAAACACTCCTCATACAATGTGATCCCACCCCCATTCTTCTAAACTCCAGTGAGTACAGTCCCAGAGACATCAAACACTCCTCATACAATGAGATCCTCCCCTCATTCTTCTAAACTCCAGCGAGTACAGGCCCAGATACATCAAACACTCCTCATACAATGAGATCCCACCTCATTCTTCTAAACTCCAGCGCTTACAGGCCCAGAGACATCAAACACTCCTCATACAATGAGATCCCCGCTCATTCTTCTAAACTCCAGCGAGTACAGGCCCAGAGACATCAAAAAATCCTCATACAATGAGATCCCCCCTCATTCTTCTAAACTCCAGTGAGTACAGTCCCAGAGACATCAAACACTCCTCATACAATGAGATGCCCCCTCATTCTTCTAAACGCCAGTGAGTACAGTCCCAGAGACATCAAACACTCCTCATACAAGGAGAACCCCCTCATTCTTCTAAACTCCAGTGAGTACAGGCCCAGAGACATCAAACACTCCTCATACAAGGAGAAACCCCTCATTCTTCTAATCTCCACTAAGTACCGTCCCAGAGACATCAAACACTCCTCATACAAGGAGATCCCCCCTCATTCTTCTAATCTCCACTAAATACAGGCCCAGAGACATCAAACACTCCTCATACAATGAGATACCCCATCATTCTTCTAAACTCTAGTGAGTACAGTCCCAGAGACATCAAACACTCCTCATACAATGAGATCCCCGCTCATTCTTCTAAACTCCAGCGAGTACAGGCCCAGAGACATCAAAAACTCCTCATACAATGAGATCCCCCCTCATTCTTCTAAACTCCAGTGAGTACAGTCCCAGAGACATCAAAAACTCCTCATACAATGAGATCCCCCCTCATTCTTCTAAACTCCAGTGAGCACAGGCCCAGAGACATCAAACACTCCTCATACAATGAGATCCCCCCTGATTCTTCTAAACTCCAGCGAGTACAGGCCCAGAGACATCAAACACTCCTCATACCATGAGATCCCGCCTCATTCTTCTAATAACCAGTGAGTACAGGCCCAGAGACATCAAACACTGCTCATACAATGAGATCCCCCCTCATTCTTCTAAACTCCAGTGGGTACAGGCCCAGAGACATCAAACACTCCTCATACAATGAGATCCCCCCTCATTCTTCTAAACTCCAGCGAGTACAGGCCCAGAGACATCAAACACTCCTCATACAATGAGATCCCCCCTCATTCTTCTAAACTCCAGTGAGTACAGGCCCAGAGACATCAAACACTCCTCATACAATGAGATACCCCCTCATTCTTCTAAACTCTAGTGAGTACAGTCCCAGAGACATCAAACACTCCTCATACAATGAGATCCCCCTCATTCTTCTAAACTCCAGTGAGCACAGCCCCAGACACATCTAAGACTCCTGATACAATGAGATCCCCCCTCATTCTTCAAAACTCCAGTGAGTACAGGCCCAGAGAAATCAAACAATCCTCATACAATGCGATCCCCCCTCATTCTTCTAAACTCCAGTGGGTTCAGGCCCAGAGAATTCAAACACTCCTCATACAATGAGATCCCCCCCTCATTCTTCTAAACTCCAGTGAGTACAGGCCCAGAGACATCAAACACTCCTCATATGATGAGATCCCCCCCTCATTCTTCAAAACTCCAGTGAATACAGGCCCAGAGACATCAAACACTCCTCATACAATGAGATCCCCCCTCATTCTTCTAAAATCCTGTGATTACAGGCCCAGAGACATCAAACACTCCTCATACAATGAGATTCCCCCTCATTCTTCTAAACTCCAGTGAGTACAGGCACAGAGACATCAAACACTCCTCATACAAGGAGATCCCCACTCATTCTTCTAATCTCCACTAAATACAGTCCCAGAGATATCAAACACTCCTCATACAATGAGATACCCCCTCATTCTTCTAAACTCTAGTGAGTACAGTCCCAGAGACATCAAACACTCCTCATACAATGAGTTCCCCCTCATTCTTCTAAACTCCAGTGAGCACAGCCCCAGAGACATCTAACACTCCTGATACAATGAGATCCCCTCTCATTCTTCAAAACTCCAGTGAGTACAGGCCCAGAGAAATCAAACACTCCTCATACAATGCGATCCCCCCTCATTCTTCTAAACTCCAGTGGGTTCAGGCCCAGAGACATCAAACACTCCTCATATAATGAGATCCCCCCTCATACTTCGAATACCCAGTGAGTACAGGCCCAGAGACATCAAACACTCCTCACACAATGAGATTTCCCTCATTCTTCTAAACTCCAGCGAGTACAGGCCCAGAGTTATCAACCACTCCTCATACAATGAGATCCCCCCCTCATTCTTCTAAACTCCAGCGAGTACAGGCCCAGAGACATCAAACACTCCTCATACAATGAGATCCCCCCTCAATCTTCTGAACTCCAGTGAGTACAGGCCCAGAGACATCAAACACTCCTCATACAATGAGATCCCCCCTCATTCTTCTAAATTCCAGTGAGTACAGGCCCAGAGACATCAAACAATCCTCATACAATGTGATCCCCCCTCATTCTTCTAATCTCCACTGAGTACAGTCCCAGAGACATCAAACACTCCTCATACAATGAGATTCCCCCTCATTCTTCTAAACTCCAGTCAGTACAGGCACAGAGATAACAAACACTCCTCATACAAGGAGATCCCCCCTCATTCTTCTAATCTCCACTGAGTACAGGCCCAGAGACATCAAACACTCCTCATACAATGAGATTCCCCCTCATTCTTCTAAACTCCAGTGAGTACAGGCCCAGAGACATCAAACACTCCTCATACAAGGAGATCCCCCCTCATTCTTCTAATCTCCACTGAATACAGGCCCAGAGATACCAAACACTCCTCATACAATGAGATACCCCCTCATTCTTCTAAACTCTAGTGAGTACAGTCCCAGAGACATCAAACACTCCTCATACCATGAGATCCCGCCTCATTCTTCTAAAAACCAGTGAGTACAGGCCCAGAGACATCAAACACAGCTCATACAATGTGATCCCCCCTCATTCTTCTAAACTCCAGTGAGTACAGGCCCAGAGACATCAAACACTCCTCATACGATGAGATAACCCCCCCCTCATTCTTCTAAACTCCAGTGAGTACAGGCCCAGAGACATCAAACACTCCTCATAGAATGAGATCCCCCCCTCATTCTTCTAAACTCCAGCGAGAACAGGCCCAGAGAATTCAAACACTCCTCATACAATGAGATCCCCCCCTCATTCTTCTAAACTCCAGTGAGTACAGGCCCAGAGACATCAAACACTCCTCATACAATGAGATTCCCCCTCATTCTTCTAAACTCCAGTGAGTACAGGCACAGAGACATCAAACACTCCTCATACAAGGAGATCCCCCCTCATTCTTCTAATCTCCACTGAGTACAGGCCCAGAGACATCAAACACTCCTCATACAATGAGATTCCCCCTCATTCTTCTAAACTCTAGTGAGTACAGGCCCAGAGACATCAAACACTCCTCATACAAGGAGATCCCCCCTCATTCTTCTAATCTCCACTAAATACAGGCCCAGAGATATCGAACACTCCTCATAGAATGAGATACCCCCTCATTCTTCTAAACTCTAGTGAGTACAGTCCCAGAGACATCAAACAATCCTCATACAATGAGATCCCCCTCATTCTTCTAAGCTCCAGTGAGCACAGCCCCAGAGACATCTAACACTCCTGATACAATGAGATCCCCCCTCATTCTTCAAAACTCCAGTGAGTACAGGCCCAGAGAAATCAAAAAATCCTCATACAATGCGATCCCCCCTCATTCTTCTAAACTCCAGTGGGTTCAGGCCCAGAGACATCAAACACTCCTCATAGAATGAGATCCCCCCCTCATTCTTCTAAACTCCAGTGAGTACAGGCCCAGAGACATCAAACACTCCTCATATGATGAGATCCCCCCCTCATTCTTCTAAACTCCAGTGAATACAGGCCCAGAGACATCAAACACACCTCATACAATGAGATCCCCCCTCATTCTTCTAAACTCCAGTGAATACAGGCCCAGAGACATCAAACACACCTCATACAATGAGATCCCCCCTCATTCTTCTAAAATCCTGTGATTACAGGCCCAGAGACATCAAACACTCCTCATACAATGAGATTCCCCCTCATTCTTCTAAACTCCAGTGAGTACAGGCACAGAGACATCAAACACTCCTCATACAAGGAGATCCCCACTCATTCTTCTAATCTCCACTAAATACAGTCCCAGAGATATCAAACACTCCTCATACAATGAGATACCCCCTCATTCTTCTAAACTCTAGTGAGTACAGTCCCAGAGACATCAAACACTCCTCATACAATGAGATCCCCCTCATTCTTCTAAACTCCAGTGAGCACAGCCCCAGAGACATCTAACACTCCTGATACAATGAGATCCCCTCTCATTCTTCAAAACTCCAGTGAGTACAGGCCCAGAGAAATCAAACACTCCTCATACAATGCGATCCCCCATCATTCTTCTAAACTCCAGTGGGTTCAGGCCCAGAGACATCAAACACTCCTCATACAATGAGATCCCCCCTCAATCTTCTGAACTCCAGTGAGTACAGGCCCAGAGACATCAAACACTCCTCATACAATGAGATCCCCCCTCATTCTTCTAAATTCCAGTGAGTACAGGCCCAGAGACATCAAACAATCCTCATACAATGTGATCCCCCCTCATTCTTCTAATCTCCACTGAGTACAGTCCCAGAGACATCAAACACTCCTCATACAATGAGATTCCCCCTCATTCTTCTAAACTCCAGTCAGTACAGGCACAGAGATAACAAACACTCCTCATACAAGGAGATCCCCCCTCATTCTTCTAATCTCCACTGAGTACAGGCCCAGAGACATCAAACACTCCTCATACAATGAGATTCCCCCTCATTCTTCTAAACTCCAGTGAGTACAGGCCCAGAGACATCAAACACTCCTCATACAAGGAGATCCCCCCTCATTCTTCTAATCTCCACTGAATACAGGCCCAGAGATACCAAACACTCCTCATACAATGAGATACCCCCTCATTCTTCTAAACTCTAGTGAGTACAGTCCCAGAGACATCAAACACTCCTCATACCATGAGATCCCGCCTCATTCTTCTAAAAACCAGTGAGTACAGGCCCAGAGACATCAAACACAGCTCATACAATGTGATCCCCCCTCATTCTTCTAAACTCCAGTGAGTACAGGCCCAGAGACATCAAACACTCCTCATACGATGAGATAACCCCCCCCTCATTCTTCTAAACTCCAGTGAGTACAGGCCCAGAGACATCAAACACTCCTCATAGAATGAGATCCCCCCCTCATTCTTCTAAACTCCAGCGAGAACAGGCCCAGAGAATTCAAACACTCCTCATACAATGAGATCCCCCCCTCATTCTTCTAAACTCCAGTGAGTACAGGCCCAGAGACATCAAACACTCCTCATACAATGAGATTCCCCCTCATTCTTCTAAACTCCAGTGAGTACAGGCACAGAGACATCAAACACTCCTCATACAAGGAGATCCCCCCTCATTCTTCTAATCTCCACTGAGTACAGGCCCAGAGACATCAAACACTCCTCATACAATGAGATTCCCCCTCATTCTTCTAAACTCTAGTGAGTACAGGCCCAGAGACATCAAACACTCCTCATACAAGGAGATCCCCCCTCATTCTTCTAATCTCCACTAAATACAGGCCCAGAGATATCGAACACTCCTCATAGAATGAGATACCCCCTCATTCTTCTAAACTCTAGTGAGTACAGTCCCAGAGACATCAAACAATCCTCATACAATGAGATCCCCCTCATTCTTCTAAGCTCCAGTGAGCACAGCCCCAGAGACATCTAACACTCCTGATACAATGAGATCCCCCCTCATTCTTCAAAACTCCAGTGAGTACAGGCCCAGAGAAATCAAAAAATCCTCATACAATGCGATCCCCCCTCATTCTTCTAAACTCCAGTGGGTTCAGGCCCAGAGACATCAAACACTCCTCATAGAATGAGATCCCCCCCTCATTCTTCTAAACTCCAGTGAGTACAGGCCCAGAGACATCAAACACTCCTCATATGATGAGATCCCCCCCTCATTCTTCTAAACTCCAGTGAATACAGGCCCAGAGACATCAAACACACCTCATACAATGAGATCCCCCCTCATTCTTCTAAAATCCTGTGATTACAGGCCCAGAGACATCAAACACTCCTCATACAATGAGATTCCCCCTCATTCTTCTAAACTCCAGTGAGTACAGGCACAGAGACATCAAACACTCCTCATACAAGGAGATCCCCACTCATTCTTCTAATCTCCACTAAATACAGTCCCAGAGATATCAAACACTCCTCATACAATGAGATACCCCCTCATTCTTCTAAACTCTAGTGAGTACAGTCCCAGAGACATCAAACACTCCTCATACAATGAGATCCCCCTCATTCTTCTAAACTCCAGTGAGCACAGCCCCAGAGACATCTAACACTCCTGATACAATGAGATCCCCTCTCATTCTTCAAAACTCCAGTGAGTACAGGCCCAGAGAAATCAAACACTCCTCATACAATGCGATCCCCCATCATTCTTCTAAACTCCAGTGGGTTCAGGCCCAGAGACATCAAACACTCCTCATACAAATGAGATCCCCCCTCATACTTCTAATACCCAGTGAGTACAGGCCCAGAGACATCAAACACTCCTCACACAATGAGATTTCCCTCATTCTTCTAAACTCCAGCGAGTACAGGCCCAGAGTTATCAAACACTCCTCATACAATGAGATCCCCCCCTCATTCTTCTAAACTCCAGCGAGTACAGGCCCAGAGACATAAAAAAAAACCTCATACAATGAGATCCCCCCTCATTCTTCTAAGCTCCAGTGAGTACAGGCCCAGAGACATCCAACACTCCTCATACAATGAGATCCCCCCTCATTCCTCTAAACTCCAGTGAGTACAGTCCCAGAGACATCAAACACAGCTCATACAAGGAGATCCCCCCTCATTCTTCTGAACTCCAGTGAGTACAGGCCCAGAGACATCAAACACTCCTCATACAATGAGATCCCCCCTCATTCTTCTAAACTCCAGTGAGTACAGGCCCAGAGACATCAAACACTCCTCATACAATGAGATCCCTCCTCATTCTTCTAAACTCCAGTGAGTACAGGCCCAGAGACATCAAACACTCCTCATACAATGAGATCCCCCCTCATTCTTCTAAACTCCAGTGAGTACAGACCCAGATACATCAAACACTCCTCATACAATGAGATCCCCCCTCATTCTTCTAAACTCCAGTGAGTACAGGCTCAGAGACATCAAACACTCCTCATATAATGAGATCCCCCCCTCATTCTTCTAAACTCCAGTGAGTACAGGCCCAGAGACATCAAACACTCCTCATACAATGAGATCCACACCCATTCTTCTAAACTCCAGTGAGTACAGGCCCAGAGACATCAAACACTCCTCATATAATGAGATCCCCCCCTCATTCTTCTAAACTCCAGTGAGTACAGGCCCAGAGACATCAAACACTCCTCATACAATGAGATCCACACCCATTCTTCTAATATCCAGTGAGTACAGGCCCAGAGACATCAAACACTCCTCATACAATGAGATCCCCCCTCATTCTTCTAAACTCCAGTGAGCACAGCCCCAGAGACATCAAACACTCCTCATACAATGAAGATCCCCCCTCATTCTTCAAAACTCCAGTGATTACAGGCCCAGACACATCAAACACTCCTCATACAATGAGTTCACCCCTCATTCTTCTAAGCTCCAGTGGGTACAGGCCCAGAGACATCAAACACTCCTCGTATAATGAGATTCCCACTCATTCTTCTGAACTCCAGTGAGTAAAGGCCCAGAGACATCAAACACTCCTCATACAATGAGATCCTCCCTCATTCTTATAAACTCCACTGAGTACAGGCCCAGAGACATCAAACACTCCTCATACAATGAGATCCCACGCCATTCCTCTAAACTCCAGTGAGTACTGGCCCAGAGACATCAAACACTCCTCATACAATGAGATCCCCCCTCATTCTTCTAAACTCCAGTGAGTACAGACCCAGAGACATCAAACACTCCTCATACAATGAGATCCCCCCTCATTCTTCTAAACTCCAGTTAGTACAGGCCCAGAGACATCAAACACTCCTCATACAATGAGATCCCACGCCATTCCTCTAAACTCCAGTGAGTACTGCCCCAGAGACATCAAACACTCCTCATACAATGAGATCCCCCCTCATTCTTCTAAACTCCAGTGAGTACAGGCCCAGAGACATCAAACACTCCTCATACAATGAGATCCCCCCTCATTCTTCTAAACTCCAGTGAGTACAGGCCCAGAGACATCTAACACTGCTGATACAATGAGATCCCCCCTCATTCTTCAAAACTCCAGTGAGTACAGGCCCAGAGAAATCAAACAATCCTCATACAATGCGATCCCCCCTCATTCTTCTAAACTCCAGTGGGTTCAGGCCCAGAGACATCAAACACTCCTCATAGAATGAGATCCCCCCCTCATTCTTCTAAACTCCAGTGAGTACAGGCCCAGAGACATCAAACACTCCTCATATGATGAGATCCCCCCCTCATTCTTCTAAACTCCAGTGAATACAGGCCCAGAGACATCAAACACACCTCATACAATGAGATCCCCCCTCATTCTTCTAAAATCCTGTGATTACAGGCCCAGAGACATCAAACACTCCTCATACAATGAGATTCCCCCTCATTCTTCTAAACTCCAGTGAGTACAGGCACAGAGACATCAAACACTCCTCATACAAGGAGATCCCCACTCATTCTTCTAATCTCCACTAAATACAGTCCCAGAGATATCAAACACTCCTCATACAATGAGATACCCCCTCATTCTTCTAAACTCTAGTGAGTACAGTCCCAGAGACATCAAACACTCCTCATACAATGAGATCCCCCTCATTCTTCTAAACTCCAGTGAGCACAGCCCCAGAGACATCTAACACTCCTGATACAATGAGATCCCCTCTCATTCTTCAAAACTCCAGTGAGTACAGGCCCAGAGAAATCAAACACTCCTCATACAATGCGATCCCCCCTCATTCTTCTAAACTCCAGTGGGTTCAGGCCCAGAGACATCAAACACTCCTCATATAATGAGATCCCCCCTCATACTTCTAATACATAGTGAGTACAGGCCCAGAGACATCAAACACTCCTCACACAATGAGATTTCCCTCATTCTTCTAAACTCCAGCGAGTACAGGCCCAGAGTTATCAAACACTCCTCATACAATGAGATCCCCCCCTCATTCTTCTAAACTCCAGCGAGTACAGGCCCAGAGACATCAAACACTCCTCATACAATGAGATCCCCCCTCATTCTTCTAAGCTCCAGTGAGTACAGGCCCAGAGACATCCAACACTCCTCATACAATGAGATCCCCCCTCATTCCTCTAAACTCCAGTGAGTACAGTCCCAGAGACATCAAACACAGCTCATACAAGGAGATCCCCCCTCATTCTTCTGAACTCCAGTGAGTACAGGCCCAGAGACATCAAATACTCCTCATACAATGAGATCCCCCCTCATTCTTCTAAACTCCAGTGAGTACAGGCCCAGAGACATCAAACACTCCTCATACAATGAGATCCCCCCTCATTCTTCTAAACTCCAGTGAGTACAGGCCCAGAGACATCAAACACTCCTCATACAATGAGATCCCCGCTCATTCTTCTAAACTCCAGTGAGTACAGACCCAGATACATCAAACACTCCTCATACAATGAGATCCCCCCTCATTCTTCTAAACTCCAGTGAGTACAGGCTCAGAGACATCAAACACTCCTCATATAATGAGATCCCCCCCTCATTCTTCTAAACTCCAGTGAGTAAAGGCCCAGAAACATCAAACACTCCTCATACAATGAGATCCACACCCATTCTTCTAAACTCCAGTGAGTACAGGCCCAGAGACATCAAACACTCCTCATATAATGAGATCCCCCCCTCATTCTTCTAAACTCCAGTGAGTACAGGCCCAGAGACATCAAACACTCCTCATACAATGAGATCCACACCCATTCTTCTAATATCCAGTGAGTACAGGCCCAGAGACATCAAACACTCCTCATACAATGAGATCCCCCCTCATTCTTCTAAACTCCAGTGAGCACAGCCCCAGAGACATCAAACACTCCTCATACAATGAAGATCCCCCCTCATTCTTCAAAACTCCAGTGATTACAGGCCCAGACACATCAAACACTCCTCATACAATGAGTTCACCCCTCATTCTTCTAAGCTCCAGTGGGTACAGGCCCAGAGACATCAAACACTCCTCGTATAATGAGATTCCCACTCATTCTTCTGAACTCCAGTGAGTAAAGGCCCAGAGACATCAAACACTCCTCATACAATGAGATCCTCCCTCATTCTTATAAACTCCACTGAGTACAGGCCCAGAGACATCAAACACTCCTCATACAATGAGATCCCACGCCATTCCTCTAAACTCCAGTGAGTACTGGCCCAGAGACATCAAACACTCCTCATACAATGAGATCCCCCCTCATTCTTCTAAACTCCAGTGAGTACAGACCCAGAGACATCAAACACTCCTCATACAATGAGATCCCCCCTCATTCTTCTAAACTCCAGTTAGTACAGGCCCAGAGACATCAAACACTCCTCATACAATGAGATCCCACGCCATTCCTCTAAACTCCAGTGAGTACTGTCCCAGAGACATCAAACACTCCTCATACAATGAGATCCCCCCTCATTCTTCTAAACTCCAGTGAGTACAGGCCCAGAGACATCAAACACTCCTCATACAATGAGATCCCCCCTCATTCTTCTAAACTCCAGTGAGTACAGGCCCAGAGACATCTAACACTCCTGATACAATGAGATCCCCCCTCATTCTTCAAAACTCCAGTGAGTACAGGCCCAGAGAAATCAAACAATCCTCATACAATGCGATCCCCCCTCATTCTTCTAAACTCCAGTGGGTTCAGGCCCAGAGACATCAAACACTCCTCATAGAATGAGATCCCCCCCTCATTCTTCTAAACTCCAGTGAGTACAGGCCCAGAGACATCAAACACTCCTCATATGATGAGATCCCCCCCTCATTCTTCTAAACTCCAGTGAATACAGGCCCAGAGACATCAAACACACCTCATACAATGAGATCCCCCCTCATTCTTCTAAAATCCTGTGATTACAGGCCCAGAGACATCAAACACTCCTCATACAATGAGATTCCCCCTCATTCTTCTAAACTCCAGTGAGTACAGGCACAGAGACATCAAACACTCCTCATACAAGGAGATCCCCACTCATTCTTCTAATCTCCACTAAATACAGTCCCAGAGATATCAAACACTCCTCATACAATGAGATACCCCCTCATTCTTCTAAACTCTAGTGAGTACAGTCCCAGAGACATCAAACACTCCTCATACAATGAGATCCCCCTCATTCTTCTAAACTCCAGTGAGCACAGCCCCAGAGACATCTAACACTCCTGATACAATGAGATCCCCTCTCATTCTTCAAAACTCCAGTGAGTACAGGCCCAGAGAAATCAAACACTCCTCATACAATGCGATCCCCCCTCATTCTTCTAAACTCCAGTGGGTTCAGGCCCAGAGACATCAAACACTCCTCATATAATGAGATCCCCCCTCATACTTCTAATACATAGTGAGTACAGGCCCAGAGACATCAAACACTCCTCACACAATGAGATTTCCCTCATTCTTCTAAACTCCAGCGAGTACAGGCCCAGAGTTATCAAACACTCCTCATACAATGAGATCCCCCCCTCATTCTTCTAAACTCCAGCGAGTACAGGCCCAGAGACATCAAACACTCCTCATACAATGAGATCCCCCCTCATTCTTCTAAGCTCCAGTGAGTACAGGCCCAGAGACATCCAACACTCCTCATACAATGAGATCCCCCCTCATTCCTCTAAACTCCAGTGAGTACAGTCCCAGAGACATCAAACACAGCTCATACAAGGAGATCCCCCCTCATTCTTCTGAACTCCAGTGAGTACAGGCCCAGAGACATCAAACACTCCTCATACAATGAGATCCCCCCTCATTCTTCTAAACTCCAGTGAGTACAGGCCCAGAGACATCAAACACTCCTCATACAATGAGATCCCCCCTCATTCTTCTAAACTCCAGTGAGTACAGGCCCAGAGACATCAAACACTCCTCATACAATGAGATCCCCGCTCATTCTTCTAAACTCCAGTGAGTACAGACCCAGATACATCAAACACTCCTCATACAATGAGATCCCCCCTCATTCTTCTAAACTCCAGTGAGTACAGGCTCAGAGACATCAAACACTCCTCATATAATGAGATCCCCCCCTCATTCTTCTAAACTCCAGTGAGTACAGGCCCAGAGACATCAAACACTCCTCATACAATGAGATCCACACCCATTCTTCTAAACTCCAGTGAGTACAGGCCCAGAGACATCAAACACTCCTCATATAATGAGATCCCCCCCTCATTCTTCTAAACTCCAGTGAGTACAGGCCCAGAGACATCAAACACTCCTCATACAATGAGATCCACACCCATTCTTCTAATATCCAGTGAGTACAGGCCCAGAGACATCAAACACTCCTCATACAATGAGATCCCCCCTCATTCTTCTAAACTCCAGTGAGCACAGCCCCAGAGACATCAAACACTCCTCATACAATGAAGATCCCCCCTCATTCTTCAAAACTCCAGTGATTACAGGCCCAGACACATCAAACACTCCTCATACAATGAGTTCACCCCTCATTCTTCTAAGCTCCAGTGGGTACAGGCCCAGAGACATCAAACACTCCTCGTATAATGAGATTCCCACTCATTCTTCTGAACTCCAGTGAGTAAAGGCCCAGAGACATCAAACACTCCTCATACAATGAGATCCTCCCTCATTCTTATAAACTCCACTGAGTACAGGCCCAGAGACATCAAACACTCCTCATACAATGAGATCCCACGCCATTCCTCTAAACTCCAGTGAGTACTGGCCCAGAGACATCAAACACTCCTCATACAATGAGATCCCCCCTCATTCTTCTAAACTCCAGTGAGTACAGACCCAGAGACATCAAACACTCCTCATACAATGAGATCCCCCCTCATTCTTCTAAACTCCAGTTAGTACAGGCCCAGAGACATCAAACACTCCTCATACAATGAGATCCCACGCCATTCCTCTAAACTCCAGTGAGTACTGCCCCAGAGACATCAAACACTCCTCATACAATGAGATCCCCCCTCATTCTTCTAAACTCCAGTGAGTACAGGCCCAGAGACATCAAACACTCCTCATACAATGAGATCCCCCCTCATTCTTCTAAACTCCAGTGAGTACAGGCCCAGAGACATTAAACACTCCGCATAAAATAAGATCCCCCCCTCATTCTTCTAAACTCCAGTGAGTACAGGCCCAGAGACATGAAACACTCCTCATACAATGAGTTCCCCCCCTCATTCTTCTAAACTCCAGTGAGTGC
Organism: Hemitrygon akajei; assembly: GCF_048418815.1. Classification (NCBI taxonomy): domain Eukaryota; kingdom Metazoa; phylum Chordata; class Chondrichthyes; order Myliobatiformes; family Dasyatidae; genus Hemitrygon; species Hemitrygon akajei. The sequence goes on along the minus strand of NW_027331976.1, from coordinate 48,574 downwards.
AGGCCCAGAGACATCAAACACTCCTCTTACAATGAGATCCCCCCTCATTCTTCTAAACTCCAGTGAGTACAGGCCAAGAGACATCAAACACTCCTCATACAATGAGATCCTCCCTCATTCTTCTAAACTCCAGTGAGTACAGGCCCAGAGACATCAAACACTCCTCATACAATGAGATCCCCCCTCATTCTTCTAAACTCCAGTGAGTACAGGCCCAGAGACATCAAACACTCCTCATACAATGAGATCCCCCCCTCATTCTTCTAAACTCCAGTGAGTGCAGGCCCAGAGACATCAAACACTCCTCATACAATGAGATCCCCCCTCATTCCTCTAAACTCCAGTGAGTACAGGCCAAGAGACATCAAACACTCCTCATACAATGAGATCCTCCCTCATTCTTCTAAACTCCAGTGAGTACAGGCCCAGAGACATCAAACACTCCTCGTATAATGAGATTCCCACTCATTCTTCTGAACTCCAGTGAGTACAGGCCCAGAGACATCAAACACTCCTCATACAATGAGATCCTCCCTCATTCTTATAAACTCCACTGAGTACAGGCCCAGAGACATCAAACACTCCTCATACAATGAGATCCCCCCTCATTCTTCTAAACTCCAGTGAGTACAGGCCCAGAGACATCAAACACTCCTCATATAATGAGAACCCCCCCTCATTCTTCTAAACTCCAGCGAGTACAGGCCCAGTGACATTAAACACTCCTCATACAATGAGATCCCCCCTCATTCTTCTAAACTCCAGTGATTACAGGCCCAGAGACATCAAACACTCCTCATACAATGAGATCCCCCCTCATTCTTCTAAACTCCAGTGAGTACAGGCCCAGAGACATCAAACTCTCCTCATACAATGAGATCCACACCCATTCTTCTAATATCCAGTGAGTACAGGCCCAGAGACATCAAACACTCCTCATACAATGAGATCCCCCCTCATTCTTCTAAACTCCAGTGAGTACAGGCCCAGAGACATCAAACACTCCTCATACAATGAGATCCCCCCTCATTCTTCAAAACTCCAGTGATTACAGGCCCAGAGACATCAAACACTCCTCATACAATGAGATCACCCCTCATTCTTCTAAACTCCAGTGAGTACAGGCACAGAGACATCAAACACTCCTCATACAATGAGTTCCCCCCTCATTCTTCAAAACTCCAGTGAGTACAGGCCAAGAGACATCAAACACTCCTCATACAATGAGATCCTCCCTCATTCTTCTAAACTCCAGTGAGTACAGGCCCAGAGATATCAAACACTCCTCATACAATGAGATCCCCCCTCATTCTTCTAAACTCCAGTGAGTACAGGCCCAGAGACATCAAACACTCCTCATACAATGAGATCCCCCCCTCATTCTTCTAAACTCCAGTGAGTGCAGGCCCAGAGACATCAAACACTCCTCATACAATGAGATCCCCCCTCATTCCTCTAAACTCCAGTGAGTACAGGCCAAGAGACATCAAACACTCCTCATACAATGAGATCCTCCCTCATTCTTCTAAACTCCAGTGAGTACAGGCCCAGAGACATCAAACACTCCTCATACAATGAGATCCCCCCTCATTCTTCTAAACTCCAGTGAGTACAGGCCCAGAGACATCAAACACTCCTCATACAATGAGATCCCCCCTCATTCTTCTAAACTCCAGTGAGTACAGGCCCAGAGACATCAAACACTCCTCATACAATGAGATCCCCCCTCATTCTTCTAAACTCCAGTGAGTACAGGCCCAGAGACATCAAACACTCCTCATACAATGAGATCACCCCTCATTCTTCTAAACTCCAGTGAGTACAGGCCCAGACATCAAACACTCCTCATACAATGAGAACCCCCCACATTCTTCTAAACTCCAGTGAGTACAGGCCCAGAGACATCAAACACTACTCATACAATGAGATCCCCCCTCATTCTTCTAAACTCCAGTGAGTACAGGGCCAGAGACATCAAACACTCCTCATACAATGAGATCCCCCCTCATTCTTCTATACTCCAGTGAGTACAGGCCCAGAGACATCAAACACTCCTCATACAATGAGTTCCCCCCCTCATTCTTCTATACTCCAGTGAGTACAGGCCCAGAGACATCAAACACTCCTCATACAATGAGATCCTCCCTCATTTTTCTAAACTCCAGTGAGTACAGGCCCAGAGACATCAAACACTCCTCATACAATGAGATGCCCCCTCATTCTTCTAAACTCCAGTGAGTACAGGCCCAGAGACATCAAACACTCCTCATACAATGAAGATCCGCCCTCATTCTTCAAAACTCCAGTGATTACAGGCCCAGAGATATCAAACACTCCTCATACAATGAGATCACCCCTCATTCTTCTAAACTCCAGTGGGTACAGGCCCAGAGACATCAAACACTCCTCGTATAATGAGATTCCCACTCATTCTTCTGAACTCCAGTGAGTAAAGGCCCAGAGACATCAAACACTCCTCATACAATGAGATCCTCCCTCATTCTTATAAACTCCACTGAGTACAGGCCCAGAGACATCAAACACTCCTCATACAATGAGATCCCCCCTCATTCTTCTAAACTCCAGTGAGTACAGGCCCAGAGACATCAAACACTCCTCATATAATGAGATCCCCCCCTCATTCTTCTAAACTCCAGCGAGTACAGGCCCAGTGACATTAAACACTCCTCATACAATGAGATCCCCCCTCATTCTTCTAAACTCCAGTGATTACAGGCCCAGAGACATCAAACACTCCTCATACAATGAGATCCCCCCTCATTCTTCTAAACTCCAGTGAGTACAGGCCCAGAGACATCAAACTCTCCTCATACAATGAGATCCACACCCATTCTTCTAATATCCAGTGAGTACAGGCCCAGAGACATCAAACACTCCTCATACAATGAGATCCCCCCTCATTCTTCTAAACTCCAGTGAGTACAGGCCCAGAGACATCAAACACTCCTCATACAATGAGATCCCCCCTCATTCTTCAAAACTCCAGTGATTACAGGCCCAGAGACATCAAACACTCCTCATACAATGAGATCACCCCTCATTCTTCTAAACTCCAGTGAGTACAGGCACAGAGACATCAAACACTCCTCATACAATGAGATCCCCCCTCATTCTTCAAAACTCCAGTGAGTACAGGCCAAGAGACATCAAACACTCCTCATACAATGAGATCCTCCCTCATTCTTCTAAACTCCAGTGAGTACAGGCCCAGAGACATCAAACACTCCTCATACAATGAGATCCCCCCTCATTCTTCTAAACTCCAGTGAGTACAGGCCCAGAGACATCAAACACTCCTCATACAATGAGATCCCCCCCTCATTCTTCTAAACTCCAGTGAGTGCAGGCCCAGAGACATCAAACACTCCTCATACAATGAGATCCCCCCTCATTCCTCTAAACTCCAGTGAGTACAGGCCAAGAGACATCAAACACTCCTCATACAATGAGATCCTCCCTCATTCTTCTAAACTCCAGTGAGTACAGGCCCAGAGACAACAAACACTCCTCATACAATGAGATCCCCCCTCATTCTTCTAAACTCCAGTGAGTACAGGCCCAGAGACATCAAACACTCCTCATACAATGAGATCCCCCCTCATTCTTCTAAACTCCAGTGAGTACAGGCCCAGAGATATCAAACACTCCTCATACAATGAGATCCCCCCTCATTCTTCTAAACTCCAGTGAGTACAGGCCCAGAGACATCAAACACTCCTCATACAATGAGTTCCCCCCCTCATTCTTCTATACTCCAGTGAGTACAGGCCCAGAGACATCAAACACTCCTCATACAATGAGTTCCCCCCCTCATTCTTCTATACTCCAGTGAGTACAGGCCCAGAGACATCAAACACTCCTCATACAATGAGATCCTCCCTCATTTTTCTAAACTCCAGTGAGTACAGGCCCAGAGACATCAAACACTCCTCATACAATGAGATCCCCCCTCATTCTTCTAAACTCCAGTGAGTACAGGCCCAGAGACATCAAACACTCCTCATACAATGAGATCACCCCTCATTCTTCTAAACTCCAGTGAGTACAGGCCCAGACATCAAACACTCCTCATACAATGAGAACCCCCCACATTCTTCTAAACTCCAGTGAGTACAGGCCCAGAGACATCAAACACTACTCATACAATGAGATCCCCCCTCATTCTTCTAAACTCCAGTGAGTACAGGGCCAGAGACATCAAACACTCCTCATACAATGAGATCCCCCCTCATTCTTCTAAACTCCAGCGAGTACAGGCCCAGAGACATCAAACGCTCCTCATACAATGAGATCCCCCCTCATTCTTCTAAACTCCAGTGAGTACAGGCCCAGAGACATCAAACACTCCTCATACAATGAGATGCCCCCTCATTCTTCTAAACTCCAGTGAGTACAGGCCCAGAGACATCAAACACTCCTCATACAATGAGATGCCCCCTCATTCTTCTAAACTCCAGTGAGTACAGGCCCAGATACATCAAACACTCCTCATACAATGAAGATCCCCCCTCATTCTTCAAAACTCCAGTGATTACAGGCCCAGAGATATCAAACACTCCTCATACAATGAGATCACCCCTCATTCTTCTAAACTCCAGTGGGTACAGGCCCAGAGACATCAAACACTCCTCGTATAATGAGATTCCCACTCATTCTTCTGAACTCCAGTGAGTAAAGGCCCAGAGACATCAAACACTCCTCATACAATGAGATCCTCCCTCATTCTTATAAACTCCACTGAGTACAGGCCCAGAGACATCAAACACTCCTCATACAATGAGATCCCCCCTCATTCTTCTAAACTCCAGTGAGTACAGGCCCAGAGACATCAAACACTCCTCATATAATGAGATCCCCCCCTCATTCTTCTAAACTCCAGCGAGTACAGGCCCAGTGACATTAAACACTCCTCATACAATGAGATCCCCCCTCATTCTTCTAAACTCCAGTGATTACAGGCCCAGAGACATCAAACACTCCTCATACAATGAGATCCCCCCTCATTCTTCTAAACTCCAGTGAGTACAGGCCCAGAGACATCAAACTCTCCTCATACAATGAGATCCACACCCATTCTTCTAATATCCAGTGAGTACAGGCCCAGAGACATCAAACACTCCTCATACAATGAGATCCCACCTCATTCTTCTAAACTCCAGTGAGTACAGGCCCAGAGACATCAAACACTCCTCATACAATGAGATCCCCCCTCATTCTTCAAAACTCCAGTGATTACAGGCCCAGAGACATCAAACACTCCTCATACAATGAGATCACCCCTCATTCTTCTAAACTCCAGTGAGTACAGGCACAGAGACATCAAACACTCCTCATACAATGAGATCCCCCCTCATTCTTCAAAACTCCAGTGATTACAGGCCCAGAGACATCAAACACTCCTCATACAATGAGATCACCCCTCATTCTTCTAAACTCCAGTGAGTACAGGCACAGAGATATCAAACACTCCTCATACAATGAGATCCCCCCTCATTCTTCTAAACTCCACTAAGTACAGGCACAGAGACATCAAACACTCCTCATACAATGAGATGCCCCCTCATTCTTCTAAACTCCAGTGAGTACAGGCCCAGAGACATCAAACACTCCTCATACAATGAAGATCCCCACTCATTCTTCAAAACTCCAGTGATTACAGGCCCAGAGATATCAAACACTCCTCATACAATGAGATCACCCCTCATTCTTCTAAACTCCAGTGGGTACAGGCCCAGAGACATCAAACACTCCTCGTATAATGAGATTCCCACTCATTCTTCTGAACTCCAGTGAGTAAAGGCCCAGAGACATCAAACACTCCTCATACAATGAGATCCTCCCTCATTCTTATAAACTCCACTGAGTACAGGCCCAGAGACATCAAACACTCCTCATACAATGAGATCCCCCCTCATTCTTCTAAACTCCAGTGAGTACAGGCCCAGAGACATCAAACACTCCTCATATAATGAGATCCCCCCCTCATTCTTCTAAACTCCAGCGAGTACAGGCCCAGTGACATTAAACACTCCTCATACAATGAGATCCCCCCTCATTCTTCTAAACTCCAGTGATTACAGGCCCAGAGACATCAAACACTCCTCATACAATGAGATCCCCCCTCATTCTTCTAAACTCCAGTGAGTACAGGCCCAGAGACATCAAACTCTCCTCATACAATGAGATCCACACCCATTCTTCTAATATCCAGTGAGTACAGGCCCAGAGACATCAAACACTCCTCATACAATGAGATCCCCCCTCATTCTTCTAAACTCCAGTGAGTACAGGCCCAGAGACATCAAACACTCCTCATACAATGAGATCCCCCCTCATTCTTCAAAACTCCAGTGATTACAGGCCCAGAGACATCAAACACTCCTCATACAATGAGATCACCCCTCATTCTTCTAAACTCCAGTGAGTACAGGCACAGAGACATCAAACACTCCTCATACAATGAGATCCCCCCTCATTCTTCAAAACTCCAGTGAGTACAGGCCAAGAGACATCAAACACTCCTCATACAATGAGATCCTCCCTCATTCTTCTAAACTCCAGTGAGTACAGGCCCAGAGACATCAAACACTCCTCATACAATGAGATCCCCCCTCATTCTTCTAAACTCCAGTGAGTACAGGCCCAGAGACATCAAACACTCCTCATACAATGAGATCCCCCCCTCATTCTTCTAAACTCCAGTGAGTGCAGGCCCAGAGACATCAAACACTCCTCATACAATGAGATCCCCCCTCATTCCTCTAAACTCCAGTGAGTACAGGCCAAGAGACATCAAACACTCCTCATACAATGAGATCCTCCCTCATTCTTCTAAACTCCAGTGAGTACAGGCCCAGAGACAACAAACACTCCTCATACAATGAGATCCCCCCTCATTCTTCTAAACTCCAGTGAGTACAGGCCCAGAGACATCAAACACTCCTCATACAATGAGATCCCCCCTCATTCTTCTAAACTCCAGTGAGTACAGGCCCAGAGACATCAAACACTCCTCATACAATGAGATCCCCCCTCATTCTTCTAAACTCCAGTGAGTATAGGCCCAGAGACATCAAACACTCCTCATACAATGAGTTCCCCCCCTCATTCTTCTATACTCCAGTGAGTACAGGCCCAGAGACATCAAACACTCCTCATACAATGAGTTCCCCCCCTCATTCTTCTATACTCCAGTGAGTACAGGCCCAGAGACATCAAACACTCCTCATACAATGAGATCCTCCCTCATTTTTCTAAACTCCAGTGAGTACAGGCCCAGAGACATCAAACACTCCTCATACAATGAGATCCCCCCTCATTCTTCTAAACTCCAGTGAGTACAGGCCCAGAGACATCAAACACTCCTCATACAATGAGATCACCCCTCATTCTTCTAAACTCCAGTGAGTACAGGCCCAGACATCAAACACTCCTCATACAATGAGAACCCCCCACATTCTTCTAAACTCCAGTGAGTACAGGCCCAGAGACATCAAACACTACTCATACAATGAGATCCCCCCTCATTCTTCTAAACTCCAGTGAGTACAGGGCCAGAGACATCAAACACTCCTCATACAATGAGATCCCCCCTCATTCTTCTAAACTCCAGCGAGTACAGGCCCAGAGACATCAAACGCTCCTCATACAATGAGATCCCCCCTCATTCTTCTAAACTCCAGTGAGTACAGGCCCAGAGACATCAAACACTCCTCATACAATGAGATGCCCCCTCATTCTTCTAAACTCCAGTGAGTACAGGCCCAGAGACATCAAACACTCCTCATACAATGAGATCCCCCCTCATTCTTCTAAACTCCAGTGAGTACAGGCCCAGAGACATCAAACACTCCTCATACAATGAGATCCCCCCCTCATTCTTCTAAACTCCAGTGAGTGCAGGCCCAGAGACATCAAACACTCCTCATACAATGAGATCCCCCCTCATTCCTCTAAACTCCAGTGAGTACAGGCCAAGAGACATCAAACACTCCTCATACAATGAGATCCTCCCTCATTCTTCTAAACTCCAGTGAGTACAGGCCCAGAGACAACAAACACTCCTCATACAATGAGATCCCCCCTCATTCTTCTAAACTCCAGTGAGTACAGGCCCAGAGACATCAAACACTCCTCATACAATGAGATCCCCCCTCATTCTTCTAAACTCCAGTGAGTACAGGCCCAGAGACATCAAACACTCCTCATACAATGAGATCCCCCCTCATTCTTCTAAACTCCAGTGAGTATAGGCCCAGAGACATCAAACACTCCTCATACAATGAGTTCCCCCCCTCATTCTTCTATACTCCAGTGAGTACAGGCCCAGAGACATCAAACACTCCTCATACAATGAGTTCCCCCCCTCATTCTTCTATACTCCAGTGAGTACAGGCCCAGAGACATCAAACACTCCTCATACAATGAGATCCTCCCTCATTTTTCTAAACTCCAGTGAGTACAGGCCCAGAGACATCAAACACTCCTCATACAATGAGATCCCCCCTCATTCTTCTAAACTCCAGTGAGTACAGGCCCAGAGACATCAAACACTCCTCATACAATGAGATCACCCCTCATTCTTCTAAACTCCAGTGAGTACAGGCCCAGACATCAAACACTCCTCATACAATGAGAACCCCCCACATTCTTCTAAACTCCAGTGAGTACAGGCCCAGAGACATCAAACACTACTCATACAATGAGATCCCCCCTCATTCTTCTAAACTCCAGTGAGTACAGGGCCAGAGACATCAAACACTCCTCATACAATGAGATCCCCCCTCATTCTTCTAAACTCCAGCGAGTACAGGCCCAGAGACATCAAACGCTCCTCATACAATGAGATCCCCCCTCATTCTTCTAAACTCCAGTGAGTACAGGCCCAGAGACATCAAACACTCCTCATACAATGAGATGCCCCCTCATTCTTCTAAACTCCAGTGAGTACAGGCCCAGAGACATCAAACACTCCTCATACAATGAGATGCCCCCTCATTCTTCTAAACTCCAGTGAGTACAGGCCCAGATACATCAAACACTCCTCATACAATGAAGATCCCCCCTCATTCTTCAAAACTCCAGTGATTACAGGCCCAGAGATATCAAACACTCCTCATACAATGAGATCACCCCTCATTCTTCTAAACTCCAGTGGGTACAGGCCCAGAGACATCAAACACTCCTCGTATAATGAGATTCCCTCTCATTCTTTTGAACTCCAGTGAGTAAAGGCCCAGAGACATCAAACACTCCTCATACAATGAGATCCTCCCTCATTCTTATAAACTACACTGAGTACAGGCCCAGAGACATCAAACACTCCTCATACAATGAGATCCCCCCTCATTCTTCTAAACTCCAGTGAGTACAGGCCCAGAGACATCAAACACTCCTCATATAATGAGATCCCCCCCTCATTCTTCTAAACTCCAGCGAGTACAGGCCCAGTGACATTAAACACTCCTCATACAATGAGATCCCCCCTCATTCTTCTAAACTCCAGTGATTACAGGCCCAGAGACATCAAACACTCCTCATACAATGAGATCCCCCCTCATTCTTCTAAACTCCAGTGAGTACAGGCCCAGAGACATCAAACTCTCCTCATACAATGAGATCCACACCCATTCTTCTAATATCCAGTGAGTACAGGCCCAGAGACATCAAACACTCCTCATACAATGAGATCCCCCCTCATTCTTCTAAACTCCAGTGAGTACAGGCCCAGAGACATCAAACACTCCTCATACAATGAGATCCCCCCTCATTCTTCAAAACTCCAGTGATTACAGGCCCAGAGACATCAAACACTCCTCATACAATGAGATCACCCCTCATTCTTCTAAACTCCAGTGAGTACAGGCACAGAGACATCAAACACTCCTCATACAATGAGATCCCCCCTCATTCTTCAAAACTCCAGTGATTACAGGCCCAGAGACATCAAACACTCCTCATACAATGAGATCACCCCTCATTCTTCTAAACTCCAGTGAGTACAGGCACAGAGATATCAAACACTCCTCATACAATGAGATCCCCCCTCATTCTTCTAAACTCCACTAAGTACAGGCACAGAGATGTCAAACACTCCTCATACAATGAGATACCCCCTCATTCTTCTAAACTCTAGTGAGTACAGTCCCAGAGACATCAAACACTCCTCATACAATGAGATCCCCCTCATTCTTCTAAACTCCAGTGAGCACAGCCCCAGAGACATCAAACACTCCTCGTATAATGAGATTCCCACTCATTCTTCTGAACTCCAGTGAGTAAAGGCCCAGAGACATAAAACACTCCTCATACAATGAGATCCCACCTCATTCTTATAAACTCCACTGAGTACAGGCCCAGAGACATCAAACACTCCTCATACAATGAGATCCCACGCCATTCTTCTAAACTCCAGCGACTACAGGCCCAGAGACATCAAACACTCCTCATACAATGAGATGCCCCCTCATTCTTCTAAACTCCAGTGAGTACAGGCCCAGAGACATCAAACACTCCTCATACAATGAGATGCCCCCTCATTCTTCTAAACTCCAGTGAGTACAGGCCCAGAGACATCAAACACTCCTCATACAATGAAGATCCCCCCTCATTCTTCAAAACTCCAGTGATTACAGGCCCAGAGATATCAAACACTCCTCATACAATGAGATCACCCCTCATTCTTCTAAACTCCAGTGGGTACAGGCCCAGAGACATCAAACACTCCTCGTATAATGAGATTCCCACTCATACTTCTGAACTCCAGTGAGTAAAGGCCCAGAGACATCAAACACTCCTCATACAATGAGATCCTCCCTCATTCTTATAAACTCCACTGAGTACAGGCCCAGAGACATCAAACACTCCTCATATAATGAGATCCCCCCCTCATTCTTCTAAACTCCAGCGAGTACAGGCCCAGTGACATTAAACACTCCTCATACAATGAGATCCCCCCTCATTCTTCTAAACTCCAGTGATTACAGGCCCAGAGACATCAAACACTCTTCATACAATGAGATCCCCCCTCATTCTTCTAAACTCCAGTGAGTACAGGCCCAGAGACATCAAACTCTCCTCATACAATGAGATCCACACCCATTCTTCTAATATCCAGTGAGTACAGGCCCAGAGACATTAAAACACTCCTCATACAATGAGATCCCCCCTCATTCTTCTAAACTCCAGTGAGTACAGGCCCAGAAACATCAAAGACTCCTCATACAATGAGATCCCCCCCTCATTCTTCAAAACTCCAGTGATTACAGGCCCAGAGACATCAAACACTCCTCATACAATGAGATCACCCCTCATTCTTCTAAACTCCAGTGAGTACAGGCACAGAGACATCAAACACTCCTCATACAATGAGATCCCCCCTCATTCTTCAAAACTCCAGTGATTACAGGCCCAGAGACATCAAACACTCCTCATACAATGAGATCACCCCTCATTCTTCTAAACTCCAGTGAGTACAGGCCCAGAGACATCAAACACTCCTCATACAATGAGTTCCCCCCCTCATTCTTCTATACTCCAGTGAGTACAGGCCCAGAGACATTAAACACTCCTCATACGATGAGTTCCCCCCCTCATTCTTCTATACTCCAGTGAGTACAGGCCCAGAGACATCAAACACTCCTCATACAATGAGATCCTCCCTCATTTTTCTAAACTCCAGTGAGTACAGGCCCAGAGACATCAAACACTCCTCATACAATGAGATCCCCCCTCATTCTTCTAAACTCCAGTGAGTACAGGCCCAGAGACATCAAACACTCCTCATACAATGAGATCACCCCTCATTCTTCTAAACTCCAGTGAGTACAGGCCCAGAGACATCAAACACTCCTCATACAATTAGAACCCCCCACATTCTTCTAAACTCCAGTGAGTACAGGCCCAGAGACATCAAACACTACTCATACAATGAGATCCCCCCTCATTCTTTTAAACTCCAGTGAGTACAGGCCCAGAGACATCAAACACTCCTCATACAATGAGATCCCCCCTCATTCTTCTAAACTCCAGCGAGTACAGGCCCAGAGACATCAAACACTCCTCATACAATGAGATCCCCCCTCATTCTTCTAAACTCCAGTGAGTACAGGCCCAGAGACATCAAACACTCCTCATACAATGAGATGCCCCCTCATTCTTCTAAACTCCAGTGAGTACAGGCCCAGAGACATCAAACACTCCTCATACAATGAGATCCCCCCTCATTCTTCAAAACTCCAGTGATTACAGGCCCAGAGACATCAAACACTCCTCATACAATGAGATCACCCCTCATTCTTCTAAACTCCAGTGAGTACAGGCACAGAGACATCAAACACTCCTCATACAATGAGATCCCCCCTCATTCTTCAAAACTCCAGTGATTACAGGCCCAGAGACATCAAACACTCCTCATACAATGAGATCACCCCTCATTCTTCTAAACTCCAGTGAGTACAGGCACAGAGATATCAAACACTCCTCATACAATGAGATCCCCCCTCATTCTTCTAAACTCCACTAAGTACAGGCACAGAGATGTCAAACACTCCTCATACAATGAGATACCCCCTCATTCTTCTAAACTCTAGTGAGTACAGTCCCAGAGACATCAAACACTCCTCATACAATGAGATCCCCCTCATTCTTCTAAACTCCAGTGAGCACAGCCCCAGAGACATCAAACACTCCTCGTATAATGAGATTCCCACTCATTCTTCTGAACTCCAGTGAGTAAAGGCCCAGAGACATAAAACACTCCTCATACAATGAGATCCCACCTCATTCTTATAAACTCCACTGAGTACAGGCCCAGAGACATCAAACACTCCTCATACAATGAGATCCCACGCCATTCTTCTAAACTCCAGCGACTACAGGCCCAGAAACATCAAACACTCCTCATACAATGAGATGCCCCCTCATTCTTCTAAACTCCAGTGAGTACAGGCCCAGAGACATCAAACACTCCTCATACAATGAGATGCCCCCTCATTCTTCTAAACTCCAGTGAGTACAGGCCCAGAGACATCAAACACTCCTCATACAATGAAGATCCCCCCTCATTCTTCAAATCTCCAGTGATTACAGGCCCAGAGATATCAAACACTCCTCATACAATGAGATCACCCCTCATTCTTCTAAACTCCAGTGGGTACAGGCCCAGAGACATCAAACACTCCTCGTATAATGAGATTCCCACTCATTCTTCTGAACTCCAGTGAGTAAAGGCCCAGAGACATCAAACACTCCTCATACAATGAGATCCTCCCTCATTCTTATAAACTCCACTGAGTACAGGCCCAGAGACATCAAACACTCCTCATATAATGAGATCCCCCCCTCATTCTTCTAAACTCCAGCGAGTACAGGCCCAGTGACATTAAACACTCCTCATACAATGAGATCCCCCCTCATTCTTCTAAACTCCAGTGATTACAGGCCCAGAGACATCAAACACTCTTCATACAATGAGATCCCCCCTCATTCTTCTAAACTCCAGTGAGTACAGGCCCAGAGACATCAAACTCTCCTCATACAATGAGATCCACACCCATTCTTCTAATATCCAGTGAGTACAGGCCCAGAGACATTAAAACACTCCTCATACAATGAGATCCCCCCTCATTCTTCTAAACTCCAGTGAGTACAGGCCCAGAAACATCAAACACTCCTCATACAATGAGATCCCCCCCTCATTCTTCAAAACTCCAGTGATTACAGGCCCAGAGACATCAAACACTCCTCATACAATGAGATCACCCCTCATTCTTCTAAACTCCAGTGAGTACAGGCACAGAGACATCAAACACTCCTCATACAATGAGATCCCCCCTCATTCTTCAAAACTCCAGTGATTACAGGCCCAGAGACATCAAACACTCCTCATACAATGAGATCACCCCTCATTCTTCTAAACTCCAGTGAGTACAGGCCCAGAGACATCAAACACTCCTCATACAATGAGTTCCCCCCCTCATTCTTCTATACTCCAGTGAGTACAGGCCCAGAGACATTAAACACTCCTCATACGATTAGTTCCCCCCCTCATTCTTCTATACTCCAGTGAGTACAGGCCCAGAGACATCAAACACTCCTCATACAATGAGATCCTCCCTCATTTTTCTAAACTCCAGTGAGTACAGGCCCAGAGACATCAAACACTCCTCATACAATGAGATCCCCCCTCATTCTTCTAAACTCCAGTGAGTACAGGCCCAGAGACATCAAACACTCCTCATACAATGAGATCACCCCTCATTCTTCTAAACTACAGTGAGTACAGGCCCAGAGACATCAAACACTCCTCATACAATTAGAACCCCCCACATTCTTCTAAACTCCAGTGAGTACAGGCCCAGAGACATCAAACACTACTCATTCAATGAGATCCCCCCTCATTCTTTTAAACTCCAGTGAGTACAGGCCCAGAGACATCAAACACTCCTCATACAATGAGATCCCCCCTCATTCTTCTAAACTCCAGCGAGTACAGGCCCAGAGACATCAAACACTCCTCATACAATGAGATCCCCCCTCATTCTTCTAAACTCCAGTGAGTACAGGCCCAGAGACATCAAACACTCCTCATACAATGAGATGCCCCCTCATTCTTCTAAACTCCAGTGAGTACAGGCCCAGAGACATCAAACACTCCTCATACAATGAGATGCCCCCTCATTCTTCTAAACTCCAGTGAGTACAGGCCCAGATACATCAAACACTCCTCATACAATGAAGATCCCCCCTCATTCTTCAAAACTCCAGTGATTACAGGCCCAGAGATATCAAACACACCTCATACAATGAGATCACCCCTCATTCTTCTAAACTCCAGTGGGTACAGGCCCAGAGACATCAAACACTCCTCGTATAATGAGGTTCCCACTCATTCTTCTGAACTCCAGTGAGTAAAGGCCCAGAGACATCAAACACTCCTCATACAATGAGATCCTCCCTCATTCTTATAAACTCCACTGAGTACAGGCCCAGAGACATCAAACACTCCTCATACAATGAGATCCCCCCTCATTCTTCTAAACTCCAGTGAGTACAGGCCCAGAGACATCAAACACTCCTCATATAATGAGATCCCCCCCTCATTCTTCTAAACTCCAGCGAGTACAGGCCCAGTGACATTAAACACTCCTCATACAATGAGATCCCCCCTCATTCTTCTAAACTCCAGTGATTACAGGCCCAGAGACATCAAACACTCCTCATACAATGAGATCCCCCCTCATTCTTCTAAACTCCAGTGAGTACAGGCCCAGAGACATCAAACTCTCCTCATACAATGAGATCCACACCCATTCTTCTAATATCCAGTGAGTACAGGCCCAGAGACATCAAACACTCCTCATACAATGAGATCCCCCCTCATTCTTCTAAACTCCAGTGAGTACAGGCCCAGAGACATCAAACACTCCTCATACAATGAGATACCCCCTCATTCTTCTAAACTCTAGTGAGTACAGTCCCAGAGACATCAAACACTCCTCATACAATGAGATCCCCCTCATTCTTCTAAACTCCAGTGAGCACAGCCCCAGAGACATCAAACACTCCTCGTATAATGAGATTCCCACTCATTCTTCTGAACTCCAGTGAGTAAAGGCCCAGAGACATAAAACACTCCTCATACAATGAGATCCCACCTCATTCTTATAAACTCCACTGAGTACAGGCCCAGAGACATCAAACACTCCTCATACAATGAGATCCCACGCCATTCTTCTAAACTCCAGCGACTACAGGCCCAGAGACATCAAACACTCCTCATACAATGAGATGCCCCCTCATTCTTCTAAACTCCAGTGAGTACAGGCCCAGAGACATCAAACACTCCTCATACAATGAGATGCCCCCTCATTCTTCTAAACTCCAGTGAGTACAGGCCCAGAGACATCAAACACTCCTCATACAATGAGATGCCCCCTCATTCTTCTAAACTCCAGTGAGTACAGGCCCAGAGACATCAAACACTCCTCATACAATGAAGATCCCCCCTCATTCTTCAAAACTCCAGTGATTACAGGCCCAGAGATATCAAACACTCCTCATACAATGAGATCACCCCTCATTCTTCTAAACTCCAGTGGGTACAGGCCCAGAGACATCAAACACTCCTCGTATAATGAGATTCCCACTCATTCTTCTGAACTCCAGTGAGTAAAGGCCCAGAGACATCAAACACTCCTCATACAATGAGATCCTCCCTCATTCTTATAAACTCCACTGAGTACAGGCCCAGAGACATCAAACACTCCTCATACAATGAGATCCCCCCTCATTCTTCTAAACTCCAGTGAGTACAGGCCCAGAGACATCAAACACTCCTCATATAATGAGATCCCCCCCTCATTCTTCTAAACTCCAGCGAGTACAGGCCCAGTGACATTAAACACTCCTCATACAATGAGATCCCCCCTCATTCTTCTAAACTCCAGTGATTACAGGCCCAGAGACATCAAACACTCTTCATACAATGAGATCCCCCCTCATTCTTCTAAACTCCAGTGAGTACAGGCCCAGAGACATCAAACTCTCCTCATACAATGAGATCCACACCCATTCTTCTAATATCCAGTGAGTACAGGCCCAGAGACATTAAAACACTCCTCATACAATGAGATCCCCCCTCATTCTTCTAAACACCAGTGAGTACAGGCCCAGAAACATCAAACACTCCTCATACAATGAGATCCCCCCTCATTCTTCAAAACTCCAGTGATTACAGGCCCAGAGACATCAAACACTCCTCATACAATGAGATCACCCCTCATTCTTCTAAACTCCAGTGAGTACAGGCACAGAGACATCAAACACTCCTCATACAATGAGATCCCCCCTCATTCTTCAAAACTCCAGTGATTACAGGCCCAGAGACATCAAACACTCCTCATACAATGAGATCACCCCTCATTCTTCTAAACTCCAGTGAGTACAGGCACAGAGACATCAAACACTCCTCATACAATGAGATCCCCCCTCATTCTTCTAAACTCCACTAAGTACAGGCCCAGAGATTTCAAACACTCCTCATACAATGAGATACCCCCTCATTCTTCTAAACTCTAGTGAGTACAGTCCCAGAGACATCAAACACTCCTCATACAATGAGATCCCCCTCATTCTTCTAAACTCCAGTGAGTACAGGCCCAGAGATATCAAACACTCCTCATACAATGAGATCCCCCCTCATTCTTCAAAACTCCAGTGATTACAGGCCCAGAGACATCAAACACTCCTCATACAATGAGATCCCCCCTCATTCTTATAAACTCCACTGAGTTCAGGCCCAGAGACATCAAACACTCCTCATACAATGAGATCCCCCCTCATTCTTCTAAACTCCAGTGAGTACAGGCCCAGAGACATCAAACATTCCTCATACATTGAGATCCCCCCTCATTCTTCTAAACTCCAGTGTGTACAGGCCCAGAGACATCAAACACTCCTCATACAATGAGATCCCCCCTCATTCTTCTAAACTCCAGTGAGTACAGGCCCAGTGACATTAAACACTCCTCATACAATGAGATCCCCCCTCATTCTTCTAAACTCCAGTGGGTACAGGCCCAGAGAAATCAAACACTCCTCATACAATGAGATTCCCCCCTCATTCTTCTAAACTCCAGTGAGTACAGGCCCAGAGACATCAAACACTCCTCATACAATGAGATCCTCCCTCATTCTTATAAACTCCACTGAGTACAGGCCCAGAGACATCAAACACTCCTCATACAATGAGATCCCCCCTCATTCTTCTAAACTCCAGTGAGTACAGGCCCAGAGACATCAAACACTCCTCATACAATGAGATCCCCCCTCATTCTTCAAAACTCCAGTGATTACAGGCCCAGAGACATCAAACACTCCTCATACAATGAGATCACCCCTCATTCTTCTAAACTCCAGTGAGTACAGGCACAGAGACATCAAACACTCCTCATACAATGAGATCCCCCCTCATTCTTCTAAACTCCACTAAGTACAGGCCCAGAGATTTCAAACACTCCTCATACAATGAGATACCCCCTCATTCTTCTAAACTCTAGTGAGTACAGTCCCAGAGACATCAAACACTCCTCATACAATGAGATCCCCCTCATTCTTCTAAACTCCAGTGAGTACAGGCACAGAGACATCAAACACTCCTCATACAATGAGATCCCCCCTCATTCTTCAAAACTCCAGTGATTACAGGCCCAGAGACATCAAACACTCCTCATACAATGAGATCCCCCCTCATTCTTATAAACTCCACTGAGTTCAGGCCCAGAGACATCAAACACTCAACATACAATGAGATTCCCCCCTCATTCTTCTAAACTCCAGTGAGTACAGGCCCAGAGACATCAAACACTCCTCATACAATGAGATCCTCCCTCATTCTTATAAACTCCACTGAGTACAGGCCCAGAGACATCAAACACTCCTCATACAATGAGATCCCCCCTCATTCTTCTAAACTCCAGTGAGTACAGGCCCAGAGACATCAAACACTCCTCATATAATGAGATCCCCCCCTCATTCTTCTAAACTCCAGCGAGTACAGGCCCAGTGACATTAAACACTCCTCATACAATGAGATCCCCCCTCATTCTTCTAAACTCCAGTGATTACAGGCCCAGAGACATCAAACACTCTTCATACAATGAGATGCCCCCTCATTCTTCTAAACTCCAGTGAGTACAGGCCCAGAGACATCAAACTCTCCTCATACAATGAGATCCACACCCATTCTTCTAATATCCAGTGAGTACAGGCCCAGAGACATTAAAACACTCCTCATACAATGAGATCCCCCCCTCATTCTTCTAAACTCCAGCGAGTACAGGCCCAGTGACATTAAACACTCCTCATACAATGAGATCCCCCCTCATTCTTCTAAACTCCAGTGATTACAGGCCCAGAGACATCAAACACTCCTCATACAATGAGATCCCCCCTCATTCTTCTAAACTCCAGTGAGTACAGGCCCAGAGACATCAAACTCTCCTCATACAATGAGATCCACACCCATTCTTCTAATATCCAGTGAGTACAGGCCCAGAGACATCAAACACTCCTCATACAATGAGATCCCCCCTCATTCTTCTAAACTCCAGTGAGTACAGGCCCAGAGACATCAAACACTCCTCATACAATGAGATCCCCCCTCATTCTTCAAAACTCCAGTGATTACAGGCCCAGAGACATCAAACACTCCTCATACAATGAGATCACCCCTCATTCTTCTAAACTCCAGTGAGTACAGGCACAGAGACATCAAACACTCCTCATACAATGAGATCCCCCCTCATTCTTCAAAACTCCAGTGATTACAGGCCCAGAGACATCAAAAACTCCTCATACAATGAGATCACCCCTCATTCTTCTAAACTCCAGTGAGTACAGGCACAGAGATATCAAACACTCCTCATACAATGAGATCCCCCCTCATTCTTCTAAACTCCACTAAGTACAGGCACAGAGATGTCAAACACTCCTCATACAATGAGATACCCCCTCATTCTTCTAAACTCTAGTGAGTACAGTCCCAGAGACATCAAACACTCCTCATACAATGAGATCCCCCTCATTCTTCTAAACTCCAGTGAGCACAGCCCCAGAGACATCAAACACTCCTCGTATAATGAGATTCCCACTCATTCTTCTGAACTCCAGTGAGTAAAGGCCCAGAGACATAAAACACTCCTCATACAATGAGATCCCACCTCATTCTTATAAACTCCACTGAGTACAGGCCCAGAGACATCAAACACTCCTCATACAATGAGATCCCACGCCATTCTTCTAAACTCCAGCGACTACAGGCCCAGAGACATCAAACACTCCTCATACAATGAGATGCCCCCTCATTCTTCTAAACTCCAGTGAGTACAGGCCCAGAGACATCAAACACTCCTCATACAATGAGATGCCCCCTCATTCTTCTAAACTCCAGTGAGTACAGGCCCAGAGACATCAAACACTCCTCATACAATGAAGATCCCCCCTCATTCTTCAAAACTCCAGTGATTACAGGCCCAGAGATATCAAACACTCCTCATACAATGAGATCACCCCTCATTCTTCTAAACTCCAGTGGGTACAGGCCCAGAGACATCAAACACTCCTCGTATAATGAGATTCCCACTCATTCTTCTGAACTCCAGTGAGTAAAGGCCCAGAGACATCAAACACTCCTCATACAATGAGATCCTCCCTCATTCTTATAAACTCCACTGAGTACAGGCCCAGAGACATCAAACACTCCTCATATAATGAGATCCCCCCCTCATTCTTCTAAACTCCAGCGAGTACAGGCCCAGTGACATTAAACACTCCTCATACAATGAGATCCCCCCTCATTCTTCTAAACTCCAGTGATTACAGGCCCAGAGACATCAAACACTCTTCATACAATGAGATCCCCCCTCATTCTTCTAAACTCCAGTGAGTACAGGCCCAGAGACATCAAACTCTCCTCATACAATGAGATCCACACCCATTCTTCTAATATCCAGTGAGTACAGGCCCAGAGACATTAAAACACTCCTCATACAATGAGATCCCCCCTCATTCTTCTAAACTCCAGTGAGTACAGGCCCAGAAACATCAAACACTCCTCATACAATGAGATCCCCCCCTCATTCTTCAAAACTCCAGTGATTACAGGCCCAGAGACATCAAACACTCCTCATACAATGAGATCACCCCTCATTCTTCTAAACTCCAGTGAGTACAGGCACAGAGACATCAAACACTCCTCATACAATGAGATCCCCCCTCATTCTTCAAAACTCCAGTGATTACAGGCCCAGAGACATCAAACACTCCTCATACAATGAGATCACCCCTCATTCTTCTAAACTCCAGTGAGTACAGGCCCAGAGACATCAAACACTCCTCATACAATGAGTTCCCCCCCTCATTCTTCTATACTCCAGTGAGTACAGGCCCAGAGACATTAAACACTCCTCATACGATTAGTTCCCCCCCTCATTCTTCTATACTCCAGTGAGTACAGGCCCAGAGACATCAAACACTCCTCATACAATGAGATCCTCCCTCATTTTTCTAAACTCCAGTGAGTACAGGCCCAGAGACATCAAACACTCCTCATACAATGAGATCCCCCCTCATTCTTCTAAACTCCAGTGAGTACAGGCCCAGAGACATCAAACACTCCTCATACAATGAGATCACCCCTCATTCTTCTAAACTCCAGTGAGTACAGGCCCAGAGACATCAAACACTCCTCATACAATTAGAACCCCCCACATTCTTCTAAACTCCAGTGAGTACAGGCCCAGAGACATCAAACACTACTCATACAATGAGATCCCCCCTCATTCTTTTAAACTCCAGTGAGTACAGGCCCAGAGACATCAAACACTCCTCATACAATGAGATCCCCCCTCATTCTTCTAAACTCCAGCGAGTACAGGCCCAGAGACATCAAACACTCCTCATACAATGAGATCCCCCCTCATTCTTCTAAACTCCAGTGAGTACAGGCCCAGAGACATCAAACACTCCTCATACAATGAGATGCCCCCTCATTCTTCTAAACTCCAGTGAGTACAGGCCCAGAGACATCAAACACTCCTCATACAATGAGATGCCCCCTCATTCTTCTAAACTCCAGTGAGTACAGGCCCAGATACATCAAACACTCCTCATACAATGAAGATCCCCCCTCATTCTTCAAAACTCCAGTGATTACAGGCCCAGAGATATCAAACACTCCTCATACAATGAGATCACCCCTCATTCTTCTAAACTCCAGTGGGTACAGGCCCAGAGACATCAAACACTCCTCGTATAATGAGATTCCCACTCATTCTTCTGAACTCCAGTGAGTAAAGGCCCAGAGACATCAAACACTCCTCATACAATGAGATCCTCCCTCATTCTTATAAACTCCACTGAGTACAGGCCCAGAGACATCAAACACTCCTCATACAATGAGATCCCCCCTCATTCTTCTAAACTCCAGTGAGTACAGGCCCAGAGACATCAAACACTCCTCATATAATGAGATCCCCGCCTCATTCTTCTAAACTCCAGCGAGTACAGGCCCAGTGACATTAAACACTCCTCATACAATGAGATCCCCCCTCATTCTTCTAAACTCCAGTGATTACAGGCCCAGAGACATCAAACACTCCTCATACAATGAGATCCCCCCTCATTCTTCTAAACTCCAGTGAGTACAGGCCCAGAGACATCAAACTCTCCTCATACAATGAGATCCACACCCATTCTTCTAATATCCAGTGAGTACAGGCCCAGAGACATCAAACACTCCTCATACAATGAGATCCCCCCTCATTCTTCTAAACTCCAGTGAGTACAGGCCCAGAGACATCAAACACTCCTCATACAATGAGATCCCCCCTCATTCTTCAAAACTCCAGTGATTACAGGCCCAGAGACATCAAACACTCCTCATACAATGAGATCACCCCTCATTCTTCTAAACTCCAGTGAGTACAGGCACAGAGACATCAAACACTCCTCATACAATGAGATCCCCCCTCATTCTTCAAAACTCCAGTGATTACAGGCCCAGAGACATCAAAAACTCCTCATACAATGAGATCACCCCTCATTCTTCTAAACTCCAGTGAGTACAGGCACAGAGATATCAAACACTCCTCATACAATGAGATCCCCCCTCATTCTTCTAAACTCCACTAAGTACAGGCACAGAGATGTCAAACACTCCTCATACAATGAGATACCCCCTCATTCTTCTAAACTCTAGTGAGTACAGTCCCAGAGACATCAAACACTCCTCATACAATGAGATCCCCCTCATTCTTCTAAACTCCAGTGAGCACAGCCCCAGAGACATCAAACACTCCTCGTATAATGAGATTCCCACTCATTCTTCTGAACTCCAGTGAGTAAAGGCCCAGAGACATCAAACACTCCTCATACAATGAGATCCCACCTCATTCTTATAAACTCCACTGAGTACAGGCCCAGAGACATCAAACACTCCTCATACAATGAGATCCCACGCCATTCTTCTAAACTCCAGCGACTACAGGCCCAGAGACATCAAACACTCCTCATACAATGAGATGCCCCCTCATTCTTCTAAACTCCAGTGAGTACAGGCCCAGAGACATCAAACACTCCTCATACAATGAGATGCCCCCTCATTCTTCTAAACTCCAGTGAGTACAGGCCCAGAGACATCAAACACTCCTCATACAATGAGATGCCCCCTCATTCTTCTAAACTCCAGTGAGTACAGGCCCAGAGACATCAAACACTCCTCATACAATGAAGATCCCCCCTCATTCTTCAAAACTCCAGTGATTACAGGCCCAGAGATATCAAACACTCCTCATACAATGAGATCACCCCTCATTCTTCTAAACTCCAGTGGGTACAGGCCCAGAGACATCAAACACTCCTCGTATAATGAGATTCCCACTCATTCTTCTGAACTCCAGTGAGTAAAGGCCCAGAGACATCAAACACTCCTCATACAATGAGATCCTCCCTCATTCTTATAAACTCCACTGAGTACAGGCCCAGAGACATCAAACACTCCTCATACAATGAGATCCCCCCTCATTCTTCTAAACTCCAGTGAGTACAGGCCCAGAGACATCAAACACTCCTCATATAATGAGATCCCCCCCTCATTCTTCTAAACTCCAGCGAGTACAGGCCCAGTGACATTAAACACTCCTCATACAATGAGATCCCCCCTCATTCTTCTAAACTCCAGTGATTACAGGCCCAGAGACATCAAACACTCTTCATACAATGAGATCCCCCCTCATTCTTCTAAACTCCAGTGAGTACAGGCCCAGAGACATCAAACTCTCCTCATACAATGAGATCCACACCCATTCTTCTAATATCCAGTGAGTACAGGCCCAGAGACATTAAAACACTCCTCATACAATGAGATCCCCCCTCATTCTTCTAAACACCAGTGAGTACAGGCCCAGAAACATCAAACACTCCTCATACAATGAGATCCCCCCTCATTCTTCAAAACTCCAGTGATTACAGGCCCAGAGACATCAAACACTCCTCATACAATGAGATCACCCCTCATTCTTCTAAACTCCAGTGAGTACAGGCACAGAGACATCAAACACTCCTCATACAATGAGATCCCCCCTCATTCTTCAAAACTCCAGTGATTACAGGCCCAGAGACATCAAACACTCCTCATACAATGAGATCACCCCTCATTCTTCTAAACTCCAGTGAGTACAGGCACAGAGACATCAAACACTCCTCATACAATGAGATCCCCCCTCATTCTTCTAAACTCCACTAAGTACAGGCCCAGAGATTTCAAACACTCCTCATACAATGAGATACCCCCTCATTCTTCTAAACTCTAGTGAGTACAGTCCCAGAGACATCAAACACTCCTCATACAATGAGATCCCCCTCATTCTTCTAAACTCCAGTGAGTACAGGCCCAGAGATATCAAACACTCCTCATACAATGAGATCCCCCCTCATTCTTCAAAACTCCAGTGATTACAGGCCCAGAGACATCAAACACTCCTCATACAATGAGATCCCCCCTCATTCTTATAAACTCCACTGAGTTCAGGCCCAGAGACATCAAACACTCCTCATACAATGAGATCCCCCCTCATTCTTCTAAACTCCAGTGAGTACAGGCCCAGAGACATCAAACATTCCTCATACATTGAGATCCCCCCTCATTCTTCTAAACTCCAGTGTGTACAGGCCCAGAGACATCAAACACTCCTCATACAATGAGATCCCCCCTCATTCTTCTAAACTCCAGTGAGTACAGGCCCAGTGACATTAAACACTCCTCATACAATGAGATCCCCCCTCATTCTTCTAAACTCCAGTGGGTACAGGCCCAGAGAAATCAAACACTCCTCATACAATGAGATTCCCCCCTCATTCTTCTAAACTCCAGTGAGTACAGGCCCAGAGACATCAAACACTCCTCATACAATGAGATCCTCCCTCATTCTTATAAACTCCACTGAGTACAGGCCCAGAGACATCAAACACTCCTCATACAATGAGATCCCCCCTCATTCTTCTAAACTCCAGTGAGTACAGGCCCAGAGACATCAAACACTCCTCATACAATGAGATCCCCCCTCATTCTTCAAAACTCCAGTGATTACAGGCCCAGAGACATCAAACACTCCTCATACAATGAGATCACCCCTCATTCTTCTAAACTCCAGTGAGTACAGGCACAGAGACATCAGACACTCCTCATACAATGAGATCCCCCCTCATTCTTCTAAACTCCACTAAGTACAGGCCCAGAGATTTCAAACACTCCTCATACAATGAGATACCCCCTCATTCTTCTAAACTCTAGTGAGTACAGTCCCAGAGACATCAAACACTCCTCATACAATGAGATCCCCCTCATTCTTCTAAACTCCAGTGAGTACAGGCACAGAGACATCAAACACTCCTCATACAATGAGATCCCCCCTCATTCTTCAAAACTCCAGTGATTACAGGCCCAGAGACATCAAACACTCCTCATACAATGAGATCCCCCCTCATTCTTATAAACTCCACTGAGTTCAGGCCCAGAGACATCAAACACTCCTCATACAATGAGATTCCCCCCTCATTCTTCTAAACTCCAGTGAGTACAGGCCCAGAGACATCAAACACTCCTCATACAATGAGATCCTCCCTCATTCTTATAAACTCCACTGAGTACAGGCCCAGAGACATCAAACACTCCTCATACAATGAGATCCCCCCTCATTCTTCTAAACTCCAGCGAGTACAGGCCCAGTGACATTAAACACTCCTCATACAATGAGATCCCCCCTCATTCTTCTAAACTCCAGTGATTACAGGCCCAGAGACATCAAACACTCTTCATACAATGAGATGCCCCCTCATTCTTCTAAACTCCAGTGAGTACAGGCCCAGAGACATCAAACTCTCCTCATACAATGAGATCCACACCCATTCTTCTAATATCCAGTGAGTACAGGCCCAGAGACATTAAAACACTCCTCATACAATGAGATCCCCCCCTCATTCTTCTAAACTCCAGCGAGTACAGGCCCAGTGACATTAAACACTCCTCATACAATGAGATCCCCCCTCATTCTTCTAAACTCCAGTGATTACAGGCCCAGAGACATCAAACACTCCTCATACAATGAGATCCCCCCTCATTCTTCTAAACTCCAGTGAGTACAGGCCCAGAGACATCAAACTCTCCTCATACAATGAGATCCACACCCATTCTTCTAATATCCAGTGAGTACAGGCCCAGAGACATCAAACACTCCTCATACAATGAGATCCCCCCTCATTCTTCTAAACTCCAGTGAGTACAGGCCCAGAGACATCAAACACTCCTCATACAATGAGATCCCCCCTCATTCTTCAAAACTCCAGTGATTACAGGCCCAGAGACATCAAACACTCCTCATACAATGAGATCACCCCTCATTCTTCTAAACTCCAGTGAGTACAGGCACAGAGACATCAAACACTCCTCATACAATGAGATCCCCCCTCATTCTTATAAACTCCACTGAGTTCAGGCCCAGAGACATCAAACACTCCTCATACAATGAGATTCCCCCCTCATTCTTCTAAACTCCAGTGAGTACAGGCCCAGAGACATCAAACACTCCTCATACAATGAGATCCTCCCTCATTCTTATAAACTCCACTGAGTACAGGCCCAGAGACATCAAACACTCCTCATACAATGAGATCCCCCCTCATTCTTCTAAACTCCAGCGAGTACAGGCCCAGTGACATTAAACACTCCTCATACAATGAGATCCCCCCTCATTCTTCTAAACTCCAGTGATTACAGGCCCAGAGACATCAAACACTCTTCATACAATGAGATGCCCCCTCATTCTTCTAAACTCCAGTGAGTACAGGCCCAGAGACATCAAACTCTCCTCATACAATGAGATCCACACCCATTCTTCTAATATCCAGTGAGTACAGGCCCAGAGACATTAAAACACTCCTCATACAATGAGATCCCCCCCTCATTCTTCTAAACTCCAGCGAGTACAGGCCCAGTGACATTAAACACTCCTCATACAATGAGATCCCCCCTCATTCTTCTAAACTCCAGTGATTACAGGCCCAGAGACATCAAACACTCCTCATACAATGAGATCCCCCCTCATTCTTCTAAACTCCAGTGAGTACAGGCCCAGAGACATCAAACTCTCCTCATACAATGAGATCCACACCCATTCTTCTAATATCCAGTGAGTACAGGCCCAGAGACATCAAACACTCCTCATACAATGAGATCCCCCCTCATTCTTCTAAACTCCAGTGAGTACAGGCCCAGAGACATCAAACACTCCTCATACAATGAGATCCCCCCTCATTCTTCAAAACTCCAGTGATTACAGGCCCAGAGACATCAAACACTCCTCATACAATGAGATCACCCCTCATTCTTCTAAACTCCAGTGAGTACAGGCACAGAGACATCAAACACTCCTCATACAATGAGATCCCCCCTCATTCTTATAAACTCCACTGAGTTCAGGCCCAGAGACATCAAACACTCCTCATACAATGAGATTCCCCCCTCATTCTTCTAAACTCCAGTGAGTACAGGCCCAGAGACATCAAACACTCCTCATACAATGAGATCCTCCCTCATTCTTATAAACTCCACTGAGTACAGGCCCAGAGACATCAAACACTCCTCATACAATGAGATCCCCCCTCATTCTTCTAAACTCCAGCGAGTACAGGCCCAGTGACATTAAACACTCCTCATACAATGAGATCCCCCCTCATTCTTCTAAACTCCAGTGATTACAGGCCCAGAGACATCAAACACTCTTCATACAATGAGATGCCCCCTCATTCTTCTAAACTCCAGTGAGTACAGGCCCAGAGACATCAAACTCTCCTCATACAATGAGATCCACACCCATTCTTCTAATATCCAGTGAGTACAGGCCCAGAGACATTAAAACACTCCTCATACAATGAGATCCCCCCCTCATTCTTCTAAACTCCAGCGAGTACAGGCCCAGTGACATTAAACACTCCTCATACAATGAGATCCCCCCTCATTCTTCTAAACTCCAGTGATTACAGGCCCAGAGACATCAAACACTCCTCATACAATGAGATCCCCCCTCATTCTTCTAAACTCCAGTGAGTACAGGCCCAGAGACATCAAACTCTCCTCATACAATGAGATCCACACCCATTCTTCTAATATCCAGTGAGTACAGGCCCAGAGACATCAAACACTCCTCATACAATGAGATCCCCCCTCATTCTTCTAAACTCCAGTGAGTACAGGCCCAGAGACATCAAACACTCCTCATACAATGAGATCCCCCCTCATTCTTCAAAACTCCAGTGATTACAGGCCCAGAGACATCAAACACTCCTCATACAATGAGATCACCCCTCATTCTTCTAAACTCCAGCGAGTACAGGCCCAGAGACATCAAACACTCCTCATACAATGAGATCCTCCCTCATTCTTATAAACTCCACTGAGTACAGGCCCAGAGACATCAAACACTCCTCATACAATGAGATCCCCCCTCATTCTTCTAAACTCCAGCGAGTACAGGCCCAGTGACATTAAACACTCCTCATACAATGAGATCCCCCCTCATTCTTCTAAACTCCAGTGATTACAGGCCCAGAGACATCAAACACTCTTCATACAATGAGATGCCCCCTCATTCTTCTAAACTCCAGTGAGTACAGGCCCAGAGACATCAAACTCTCCTCATACAATGAGATCCACACCCATTCTTCTAATATCCAGTGAGTACAGGCCCAGAGACATTAAAACACTCCTCATACAATGAGATCCCCCCCTCATTCTTCTAAACTCCAGCGAGTACAGGCCCAGTGACATTAAACACTCCTCATACAATGAGATCCCCCCCTCATTCTTCTAAACTCCAGTGAGTACAGGCCCAGAGACATCAAACACTCCTCATACAATGAGATCCCCCCTCATTCTTCAAAACTCCAGTGATTACAGGCCCAGAGACATCAAACACTCCTCATACAATGAGATCACCCCTCATTCTTCTAAACTCCAGTGAGTACAGGCACAGAGACATCAAACACTCCTCATACAATGAGATCCCCCCTCATTCTTATAAACTCCACTGAGTTCAGGCCCAGAGACATCAAACACTCCTCATACAATGAGATTCCCCCCTCATTCTTCTAAACTCCAGTGAGTACAGGCCCAGAGACATCAAACACTCCTCATACAATGAGATCCTCCCTCATTCTTATAAACTCCACTGAGTACAGGCCCAGAGACATCAAACACTCCTCATACAATGAGATCCCCCCTCATTCTTCTAAACTCCAGCGAGTACAGGCCCAGTGACATTAAACACTCCTCATACAATGAGATCCCCCCTCATTCTTCTAAACTCCAGTGATTACAGGCCCAGAGACATCAAACACTCTTCATACAATGAGATGCCCCCTCATTCTTCTAAACTCCAGTGAGTACAGGCCCAGAGACATCAAACTCTCCTCATACAATGAGATCCACACCCATTCTTCTAATATCCAGTGAGTACAGGCCCAGAGACATTAAAACACTCCTCATACAATGAGATCCCCCCCTCATTCTTCTAAACTCCAGCGAGTACAGGCCCAGTGACATTAAACACTCCTCATACAATGAGATCCCCCCTCATTCTTCTAAACTCCAGTGATTACAGGCCCAGAGACATCAAACACTCCTCATACAATGAGATCCCCCCTCATTCTTCTAAACTCCAGTGAGTACAGGCCCAGAGACATCAAACTCTCCTCATACAATGAGATCCACACCCATTCTTCTAATATCCAGTGAGTACAGGCCCAGAGACATCAAACACTCCTCATACAATGAGATCCCCCCTCATTCTTCTAAACTCCAGTGAGTACAGGCCCAGAGACATCAAACACTCCTCATACAATGAGATCCCCCCTCATTCTTATAAACTCCACTGAGTTCAGGCCCAGAGACATCAAACACTCCTCATACAATGAGATTCCCCCCTCATTCTTCTAAACTCCAGTGAGTACAGGCCCAGAGACATCAAACACTCCTCATACAATGAGATCCTCCCTCATTCTTATAAACTCCACTGAGTACAGGCCCAGAGACATCAAACACTCCTCATACAATGAGATCCCCCCTCATTCTTCTAAACTCCAGCGAGTACAGGCCCAGTGACATTAAACACTCCTCATACAATGAGATCCCCCCTCATTCTTCTAAACTCCAGTGATTACAGGCCCAGAGACATCAAACACTCTTCATACAATGAGATGCCCCCTCATTCTTCTAAACTCCAGTGAGTACAGGCCCAGAGACATCAAACTCTCCTCATACAATGAGATCCACACCCATTCTTCTAATATCCAGTGAGTACAGGCCCAGAGACATTAAAACACTCCTCATACAATGAGATCCCCCCCTCATTCTTCTAAACTCCAGCGAGTACAGGCCCAGTGACATTAAACACTCCTCATACAATGAGATCCCCCCTCATTCTTCTAAACTCCAGTGATTACAGGCCCAGAGACATCAAACACTCCTCATACAATGAGATCCCCCCTCATTCTTCTAAACTCCAGTGAGTACAGGCCCAGAGACATCAAACTCTCCTCATACAATGAGATCCACACCCATTCTTCTAATATCCAGTGAGTACAGGCCCAGAGACATCAAACACTCCTCATACAATGAGATCCCCCCTCATTCTTCTAAACTCCAGTGAGTACAGGCCCAGAGACATCAAACACTCCTCATACAATGAGATCCCCCCTCATTCTTCAAAACTCCAGTGATTACAGGCCCAGAGACATCAAACACTCCTCATACAATGAGATCACCCCTCATTCTTCTAAACTCCAGTGAGTACAGGCACAGAGACATCAAACACTCCTCATACAATGAGATCCCCCCTCATTCTTCAAAACTCCAGTGATTACAGGCCCAGAGACATCAAAAACTCCTCATACAATGAGATCACCCCTCATTCTTCTAAACTCCAGTGAGTACAGGCACAGAGATATCAAACACTCCTCATACAATGAGATCCCCCCTCATTCTTCTAAACTCCACTAAGTACAGGCACAGAGATGTCAAACACTCCTCATACAATGAGATACCCCCTCATTCTTCTAAACTCTAGTGAGTACAGTCCCAGAGACATCAAACACTCCTCATACAATGAGATCCCCCTCATTCTTCTAAACTCCAGTGAGCACAGCCCCAGAGACATCAAACACTCCTCGTATAATGAGATTCCCACTCATTCTTCTGAACTCCAGTGAGTAAAGGCCCAGAGACATAAAACACTCCTCATACAATGAGATCCCACCTCATTCTTATAAACTCCAGTGAGTACAGGCCCAGAGACATCAAACTCTCCTCATACAATGAGATCCACACCCATTCTTCTAATATCCAGTGAGTACAGGCCCAGAGACATCAAACACTCCTCATACAATGAGATCCCCCCTCATTCTTCTAAACTCCAGTGAGTACAGGCCCAGAGACATCAAACACTCCTCATACAATGAGATCCCCCCTCATTCTTCAAAACTCCAGTGATTACAGGCCCAGAGACATCAAACACTCCTCATACAATGAGATCACCCCTCATTCTTCTAAACTCCAGTGAGTACAGGCACAGAGACATCAAACACTCCTCATACAATGAGATCCCCCCTCATTCTTATAAACTCCACTGAGTTCAGGCCCAGAGACATCAAACACTCCTCATACAATGAGATTCCCCCCTCATTCTTCTAAACTCCAGTGAGTACAGGCCCAGAGACATCAAACACTCCTCATACAATGAGATCCTCCCTCATTCTTATAAACTCCACTGAGTACAGGCCCAGAGACATCAAACACTCCTCATACAATGAGATCCCCCCTCATTCTTCTAAACTCCAGCGAGTACAGGCCCAGTGACATTAAACACTCCTCATACAATGAGATCCCCCCTCATTCTTCTAAACTCCAGTGATTACAGGCCCAGAGACATCAAACACTCTTCATACAATGAGATGCCCCCTCATTCTTCTAAACTCCAGTGAGTACAGGCCCAGAGACATCAAACTCTCCTCATACAATGAGATCCACACCCATTCTTCTAATATCCAGTGAGTACAGGCCCAGAGACATTAAAACACTCCTCATACAATGAGATCCCCCCCTCATTCTTCTAAACTCCAGCGAGTACAGGCCCAGTGACATTAAACACTCCTCATACAATGAGATCCCCCCTCATTCTTCTAAACTCCAGTGATTACAGGCCCAGAGACATCAAACACTCCTCATACAATGAGATCCCCCCTCATTCTTCTAAACTCCAGTGAGTACAGGCCCAGAGACATCAAACTCTCCTCATACAATGAGATCCACACCCATTCTTCTAATATCCAGTGAGTACAGGCCCAGAGACATCAAACACTCCTCATACAATGAGATCCCCCCTCATTCTTCTAAACTCCAGTGAGTACAGGCCCAGAGACATCAAACACTCCTCATACAATGAGATCCCCCCTCATTCTTCAAAACTCCAGTGATTACAGGCCCAGAGACATCAAACACTCCTCATACAATGAGATCACCCCTCATTCTTCTAAACTCCAGTGAGTACAGGCACAGAGACATCAAACACTCCTCATACAATGAGATCCCCCCTCATTCTTCAAAACTCCAGTGATTACAGGCCCAGAGACATCAAAAACTCCTCATACAATGAGATCACCCCTCATTCTTCTAAACTCCAGTGAGTACAGGCACAGAGATATCA
Organism: Hemitrygon akajei; assembly: GCF_048418815.1. NCBI lineage: Eukaryota > Metazoa > Chordata > Chondrichthyes > Myliobatiformes > Dasyatidae > Hemitrygon > Hemitrygon akajei. Next base: position 15,740 of record NW_027331976.1, on the reverse strand, counting down.
AACACTCCTCATACAATGAGATCCCCCCTCATTCTTCTAAACTCCACTAAGTACAGGCACAGAGATGTCAAACACTCCTCATACAATGAGATACCCCCTCATTCTTCTAAACTCTAGTGAGTACAGTCCCAGAGACATCAAACACTCCTCATACAATGAGATCCCCCTCATTCTTCTAAACTCCAGTGAGCACAGCCCCAGAGACATCAAACACTCCTCGTATAATGAGATTCCCACTCATTCTTCTGAACTCCAGTGAGTAAAGGCCCAGAGACATAAAACACTCCTCATACAATGAGATCCCACCTCATTCTTATAAACTCCACTGAGTACAGGCCCAGAGACATCAAACACTCCTCATACAATGAGATCCCACGCCATTCTTCTAAACTCCAGCGACTACAGGCCCAGAGACATCAAACACTCCTCATACAATGAGATGCCCCCTCATTCTTCTAAACTCCAGTGAGTACAGGCCCAGAGACATCAAACACTCCTCATACAATGAGATGCCCCCTCATTCTTCTAAACTCCAGTGAGTACAGGCCCAGAGACATCAAACACTCCTCATACAATGAGATGCCCCCTCATTCTTCTAAACTCCAGTGAGTACAGGCCCAGAGACATCAAACACTCCTCATACAATGAAGATCCCCCCTCATTCTTCAAAACCCCAGTGATTACAGGCCCAGAGATATCAAACACTCCTCATACAATGAGATCACCCCTCATTCTTCTAAACTCCAGTGGGTACAGGCCCAGAGACATCAAACACTCCTCGTATAATGAGATTCCCACTCATTCTTCTGAACTCCAGTGAGTAAAGGCCCAGAGACATCAAACACTCCTCATACAATGAGATCCTCCCTCATTCTTATAAACTCCACTGAGTACAGGCCCAGAGACATCAAACACTCCTCATACAATGAGATCCCCCCTCATTCTTCTAAACTCCAGTGAGTACAGGCCCAGAGACATCAAACACTCCTCATATAATGAGATCCCCCCCTCATTCTTCTAAACTCCAGCGAGTACAGGCCCAGTGACATTAAACACTCCTCATACAATGAGATCCCCCCTCATTCTTCTAAACTCCAGTGATTACAGGCCCAGAGACATCAAACACTCTTCATACAATGAGATCCCCCCTCATTCTTCTAAACTCCAGTGAGTACAGGCCCAGAGACATCAAACTCTCCTCATACAATGAGATCCACACCCATTCTTCTAATATCCAGTGAGTACAGGCCCAGAGACATTAAAACACTCCTCATACAATGAGATCCCCCCTCATTCTTCTAAACACCAGTGAGTACAGGCCCAGAAACATCAAACACTCCTCATACAATGAGATCCCCCCTCATTCTTCAAAACTCCAGTGATTACAGGCCCAGAGACATCAAACACTCCTCATACAATGAGATCACCCCTCATTCTTCTAAACTCCAGTGAGTACAGGCACAGAGACATCAAACACTCCTCATACAATGAGATCCCCCCTCATTCTTCAAAACTCCAGTGATTACAGGCCCAGAGACATCAAACACTCCTCATACAATGAGATCACCCCTCATTCTTCTAAACTCCAGTGAGTACAGGCACAGAGACATCAAACACTCCTCATACAATGAGATCCCCCCTCATTCTTCTAAACTCCACTAAGTACAGGCCCAGAGATTTCAAACACTCCTCATACAATGAGATACCCCCTCATTCTTCTAAACTCTAGTGAGTACAGTCCCAGAGACATCAAACACTCCTCATACAATGAGATCCCCCTCATTCTTCTAAACTCCAGTGAGTACAGGCCCAGAGATATCAAACACTCCTCATACAATGAGATCCCCCCTCATTCTTCAAAACTCCAGTGATTACAGGCCCAGAGACATCAAACACTCCTCATACAATGAGATCCCCCCTCATTCTTATAAACTCCACTGAGTTCAGGCCCAGAGACATCAAACACTCCTCATACAATGAGATCCCCCCTCATTCTTCTAAACTCCAGTGAGTACAGGCCCAGAGACATCAAACATTCCTCATACATTGAGATCCCCCCTCATTCTTCTAAACTCCAGTGTGTACAGGCCCAGAGACATCAAACACTCCTCATACAATGAGATCCCCCCTCATTCTTCTAAACTCCAGTGAGTACAGGCCCAGTGACATTAAACACTCCTCATACAATGAGATCCCCCCTCATTCTTCTAAACTCCAGTGGGTACAGGCCCAGAGAAATCAAACACTCCTCATACAATGAGATTCCCCCCTCATTCTTCTAAACTCCAGTGAGTACAGGCCCAGAGACATCAAACACACCTCATACAATGAGATCCCCCCTCATTCTTCTAAACTCCAGTGAGCACAGCCCCAGAGACATCAAACACTCTTCATACAATGAGATCCCCCCTCATTCTTATAAACTCCACTGAGTACAGGCCCAGAGACATCAAACACTCCTCATACAATGAGATCCCCCCTCATTCTTCTAAACTCCAGTGAGCACAGCCCCAGAGACATCAAACACTCCTCATACAATGAGATCCCCCCTCATTCTTATAAACTCCACTGAGTACAGGCCCAGAGACATCAAACACTCCTCATACAATGAGATCCCCCCTCATTCTTCTAAACTCCAGTGAGTACAGGCCCAGAGACATCAAACACTCCTCATATAATGAGATCCCCCCCTCATTCTTCTAAACTCCAGCGAGTACAGGCCCAGTGACATTAAACACTCCTCATACAATGAGATCCCCCCTCATTCTTCTAAACTCCAGTGATTACAGGCCCAGAGACATCAAACACTCTTCATACAATGAGATGCCCCCTTATTCTTCTAAACTCCAGTGAGTACAGGCCCAGAGACATCAAACTCTCCTCATACAATGAGATCCACACCCATTCTTCTAATATCCAGTGAGTACAGGCCCAGAGACATTAAAACACTCCTCATACAATGAGATCCCCCCCTCATTCTTCTAAACTCCAGCGAGTACAGGCCCAGTGACATTAAACACTCCTCATACAATGAGATCCCCCCTCATTCTTCTAAACTCCAGTGATTACAGGCCCAGAGACATCAAACACTCCTCATACAATGAGATCCCCCCTCATTCTTCTAAACTCCAGTGAGTACAGGCCCAGAGACATCAAACTCTCCTCATACAATGAGATCCACACCCATTCTTCTAATATCCAGTGAGTACAGGCCCAGAGACATCAAACACTCCTCATACAATGAGATCCCCCCTCATTCTTCTAAACTCCAGTGAGTACAGGCCCAGAGACATCAAACACTCCTCATACAATGAGATCCCCCCTCATTCTTCAAAACTCCAGTGATTACAGGCCCAGAGACATCAAACACTCCTCATACAATGAGATCACCCCTCATTCTTCTAAACTCCAGTGAGTACAGGCACAGAGACATCAAACACTCCTCATACAATGAGATCCCCCCTCATTCTTCAAAACTCCAGTGATTACAGGCCCAGAGACATCAAAAACTCCTCATACAATGAGATCACCCCTCATTCTTCTAAACTCCAGTGAGTACAGGCACAGAGATATCAAACACTCCTCATACAATGAGATCCCCCCTCATTCTTCTAAACTCCACTAAGTACAGGCACAGAGATGTCAAACACTCCTCATACAATGAGATACCCCCTCATTCTTCTAAACTCTAGTGAGTACAGTCCCAGAGACATCAAACACTCCTCATACAATGAGATCCCCCTCATTCTTCTAAACTCCAGTGAGCACAGCCCCAGAGACATCAAACACTCCTCGTATAATGAGATTCCCACTCATTCTTCTGAACTCCAGTGAGTAAAGGCCCAGAGACATAAAACACTCCTCATACAATGAGATCCCACCTCATTCTTATAAACTCCACTGAGTACAGGCCCAGAGACATCAAACACTCCTCATACAATGAGATCCCACGCCATTCTTCTAAACTCCAGCGACTACAGGCCCAGAGACATCAAACACTCCTCATACAATGAGATGCCCCCTCATTCTTCTAAACTCCAGTGAGTACAGGCCCAGAGACATCAAACACTCCTCATACAATGAGATGCCCCCTCATTCTTCTAAACTCCAGTGAGTACAGGCCCAGAGACATCAAACACTCCTCATACAATGAAGATCCCCCCTCATTCTTCAAAACTCCAGTGATTACAGGCCCAGAGATATCAAACACTCCTCATACAATGAGATCACCCCTCATTCTTCTAAACTCCAGTGGGTACAGGCCCAGAGACATCAAACACTCCTCGTATAATGAGATTCCCACTCATTCTTCTGAACTCCAGTGAGTAAAGGCCCAGAGACATCAAACACTCCTCATACAATGAGATCCTCCCTCATTCTTATAAACTCCACTGAGTACAGGCCCAGAGACATCAAACACTCCTCATATAATGAGATCCCCCCCTCATTCTTCTAAACTCCAGCGAGTACAGGCCCAGTGACATTAAACACTCCTCATACAATGAGATCCCCCCTCATTCTTCTAAACTCCAGTGATTACAGGCCCAGAGACATCAAACACTCTTCATACAATGAGATCCCCCCTCATTCTTCTAAACTCCAGTGAGTACAGGCCCAGAGACATCAAACTCTCCTCATACAATGAGATCCACACCCATTCTTCTAATATCCAGTGAGTACAGGCCCAGAGACATTAAAACACTCCTCATACAATGAGATCCCCCCTCATTCTTCTAAACTCCAGTGAGTACAGGCCCAGAAACATCAAACACTCCTCATACAATGAGATCCCCCCCTCATTCTTCAAAACTCCAGTGATTACAGGCCCAGAGACATCAAACACTCCTCATACAATGAGATCACCCCTCATTCTTCTAAACTCCAGTGAGTACAGGCACAGAGACATCAAACACTCCTCATACAATGAGATCCCCCCTCATTCTTCAAAACTCCAGTGATTACAGGCCCAGAGACATCAAACACTCCTCATACAATGAGATCACCCCTCATTCTTCTAAACTCCAGTGAGTACAGGCCCAGAGACATCAAACACTCCTCATACAATGAGTTCCCCCCCTCATTCTTCTATACTCCAGTGAGTACAGGCCCAGAGACATTAAACACTCCTCATACGATTAGTTCCCCCCCTCATTCTTCTATACTCCAGTGAGTACAGGCCCAGAGACATCAAACACTCCTCATACAATGAGATCCTCCCTCATTTTTCTAAACTCCAGTGAGTACAGGCCCAGAGACATCAAACACTCCTCATACAATGAGATCCCCCCTCATTCTTCTAAACTCCAGTGAGTACAGGCCCAGAGACATCAAACACTCCTCATACAATGAGATCACCCCTCATTCTTCTAAACTCCAGTGAGTACAGGCCCAGAGACATCAAACACTCCTCATACAATTAGAACCCCCCACATTCTTCTAAACTCCAGTGAGTACAGGCCCAGAGACATCAAACACTACTCATACAATGAGATCCCCCCTCATTCTTTTAAACTCCAGTGAGTACAGGCCCAGAGACATCAAACACTCCTCATACAATGAGATCCCCCCTCATTCTTCTAAACTCCAGCGAGTACAGGCCCAGAGACATCAAACACTCCTCATACAATGAGATCCCCCCTCATTCTTCTAAACTCCAGTGAGTACAGGCCCAGAGACATCAAACACTCCTCATACAATGAGATGCCCCCTCATTCTTCTAAACTCCAGTGAGTACAGGCCCAGAGACATCAAACACTCCTCATACAATGAGATGCCCCCTCATTCTTCTAAACTCCAGTGAGTACAGGCCCAGATACATCAAACACTCCTCATACAATGAAGATCCCCCCTCATTCTTCAAAACTCCAGTGATTACAGGCCCAGAGATATCAAACACTCCTCATACAATGAGATCACCCCTCATTCTTCTAAACTCCAGTGGGTACAGGCCCAGAGACATCAAACACTCCTCGTATAATGAGATTCCCACTCATTCTTCTGAACTCCAGTGAGTAAAGGCCCAGAGACATCAAACACTCCTCATACAATGAGATCCCACCTCATTCTTATAAACTCCACTGAGTACAGGCCCAGAGACATCAAACACTCCTCATACAATGAGATCCCACGCCATTCTTCTAAACTCCAGCGACTACAGGCCCAGAGACATCAAACACTCCTCATACAATGAGATGCCCCCTCATTCTTCTAAACTCCAGTGAGTACAGGCCCAGAGACATCAAACACTCCTCATACAATGAGATGCCCCCTCATTCTTCTAAACTCCAGTGAGTACAGGCCCAGAGACATCAAACACTCCTCATACAATGAAGATCCCCCCTCATTCTTCAAAACTCCAGTGATTACAGGCCCAGAGATATCAAACACTCCTCATACAATGAGATCACCCCTCATTCTTCTAAACTCCAGTGGGTACAGGCCCAGAGACATCAAACACTCCTCGTATAATGAGATTCCCACTCATTCTTCTGAACTCCAGTGAGTAAAGGCCCAGAGACATCAAACACTCCTCATACAATGAGATCCTCCCTCATTCTTATAAACTCCAGTGAGTACAGGCCCAGAGACATCAAACTCTCCTCATACAATGAGATCCACACCCATTCTTCTAATATCCAGTGAGTACAGGCCCAGAGACATCAAACACTCCTCATACAATGAGATCCCCCCTCATTCTTCTAAACTCCAGTGAGTACAGGCCCAGAGACATCAAACACTCCTCATACAATGAGATCCCCCCTCATTCTTCAAAACTCCAGTGATTACAGGCCCAGAGACATCAAACACTCCTCATACAATGAGATCACCCCTCATTCTTCTAAACTCCAGTGAGTACAGGCACAGAGACATCAAACACTCCTCATACAATGAGATCCCCCCTCATTCTTCAAAACTCCAGTGATTACAGGCCCAGAGACATCAAAAACTCCTCATACAATGAGATCACCCCTCATTCTTCTAAACTCCAGTGAGTACAGGCACAGAGATATCAAACACTCCTCATACAATGAGATCCCCCCTCATTCTTCTAAACTCCACTAAGTACAGGCACAGAGATGTCAAACACTCCTCATACAATGAGATACCCCCTCATTCTTCTAAACTCTAGTGAGTACAGTCCCAGAGACATCAAACACTCCTCATACAATGAGATCCCCCTCATTCTTCTAAACTCCAGTGAGCACAGCCCCAGAGACATCAAACACTCCTCGTATAATGAGATTCCCACTCATTCTTCTGAACTCCAGTGAGTAAAGGCCCAGAGACATAAAACACTCCTCATACAATGAGATCCCACCTCATTCTTATAAACTCCACTGAGTACAGGCCCAGAGACATCAAACACTCCTCATACAATGAGATCCCACGCCATTCTTCTAAACTCCAGCGACTACAGGCCCAGAGACATCAAACACTCCTCATACAATGAGATGCCCCCTCATTCTTCTAAACTCCAGTGAGTACAGGCCCAGAGACATCAAACACTCCTCATACAATGAGATGCCCCCTCATTCTTCTAAACTCCAGTGAGTACAGGCCCAGAGACATCAAACACTCCTCATACAATGAGATGCCCCCTCATTCTTCTAAACTCCAGTGAGTACAGGCCCAGAGACATCAAACACTCCTCATACAATGAAGATCCCCCCTCATTCTTCAAAACTCCAGTGATTACAGGCCCAGAGATATCAAACACTCCTCATACAATGAGATCACCCCTCATTCTTCTAAACTCCAGTGGGTACAGGCCCAGAGACATCAAACACTCCTCGTATAATGAGATTCCCACTCATTCTTCTGAACTCCAGTGAGTAAAGGCCCAGAGACATCAAACACTCCTCATACAATGAGATCCTCCCTCATTCTTATAAACTCCACTGAGTACAGGCCCAGAGACATCAAACACTCCTCATACAATGAGATCCCCCCTCATTCTTCTAAACTCCAGTGAGTACAGGCCCAGAGACATCAAACACTCCTCATATAATGAGATCCCCCCCTCATTCTTCTAAACTCCAGCGAGTACAGGCCCAGTGACATTAAACACTCCTCATACAATGAGATCCCCCCTCATTCTTCTAAACTCCAGTGATTACAGGCCCAGAGACATCAAACACTCTTCATACAATGAGATCCCCCCTCATTCTTCTAAACTCCAGTGAGTACAGGCCCAGAGACATCAAACTCTCCTCATACAATGAGATCCACACCCATTCTTCTAATATCCAGTGAGTACAGGCCCAGAGACATTAAAACACTCCTCATACAATGAGATCCCCCCTCATTCTTCTAAACACCAGTGAGTACAGGCCCAGAAACATCAAACACTCCTCATACAATGAGATCCCCCCTCATTCTTCAAAACTCCAGTGATTACAGGCCCAGAGACATCAAACACTCCTCATACAATGAGATCACCCCTCATTCTTCTAAACTCCAGTGAGTACAGGCACAGAGACATCAAACACTCCTCATACAATGAGATCCCCCCTCATTCTTCAAAACTCCAGTGATTACAGGCCCAGAGACATCAAACACTCCTCATACAATGAGATCACCCCTCATTCTTCTAAACTCCAGTGAGTACAGGCACAGAGACATCAAACACTCCTCATACAATGAGATCCCCCCTCATTCTTCTAAACTCCACTAAGTACAGGCCCAGAGATTTCAAACACTCCTCATACAATGAGATACCCCCTCATTCTTCTAAACTCTAGTGAGTACAGTCCCAGAGACATCAAACACTCCTCATACAATGAGATCCCCCTCATTCTTCTAAACTCCAGTGAGTACAGGCCCAGAGATATCAAACACTCCTCATACAATGAGATCCCCCCTCATTCTTCAAAACTCCAGTGATTACAGGCCCAGAGACATCAAACACTCCTCATACAATGAGATCCCCCCTCATTCTTATAAACTCCACTGAGTTCAGGCCCAGAGACATCAAACACTCCTCATACAATGAGATCCCCCCTCATTCTTCTAAACTCCAGTGAGTACAGGCCCAGAGACATCAAACATTCCTCATACATTGAGATCCCCCCTCATTCTTCTAAACTCCAGTGTGTACAGGCCCAGAGACATCAAACACTCCTCATACAATGAGATCCCCCCTCATTCTTCTAAACTCCAGTGAGTACAGGCCCAGTGACATTAAACACTCCTCATACAATGAGATCCCCCCTCATTCTTCTAAACTCCAGTGGGTACAGGCCCAGAGAAATCAAACACTCCTCATACAATGAGATTCCCCCCTCATTCTTCTAAACTCCAGTGAGTACAGGCCCAGAGACATCAAACACTCCTCATACAATGAGATCCTCCCTCATTCTTATAAACTCCACTGAGTACAGGCCCAGAGACATCAAACACTCCTCATACAATGAGATCCCCCCTCATTCTTCTAAACTCCAGTGAGTACAGGCCCAGAGACATCAAACACTCCTCATACAATGAGATCCCCCCTCATTCTTCAAAACTCCAGTGATTACAGGCCCAGAGACATCAAACACTCCTCATACAATGAGATCACCCCTCATTCTTCTAAACTCCAGTGAGTACAGGCACAGAGACATCAAACACTCCTCATACAATGAGATCCCCCCTCATTCTTCTAAACTCCACTAAGTACAGGCCCAGAGATTTCAAACACTCCTCATACAATGAGATACCCCCTCATTCTTCTAAACTCTAGTGAGTACAGTCCCAGAGACATCAAACACTCCTCATACAATGAGATCCCCCTCATTCTTCTAAACTCCAGTGAGTACAGGCACAGAGACATCAAACACTCCTCATACAATGAGATCCCCCCTCATTCTTCAAAACTCCAGTGATTACAGGCCCAGAGACATCAAACACTCCTCATACAATGAGATCCCCCCTCATTCTTATAAACTCCACTGAGTTCAGGCCCAGAGACATCAAACACTCCTCATACAATGAGATTCCCCCCTCATTCTTCTAAACTCCAGTGAGTACAGGCCCAGAGACATCAAACACTCCTCATACAATGAGATCCTCCCTCATTCTTATAAACTCCACTGAGTACAGGCCCAGAGACATCAAACACTCCTCATACAATGAGATCCCCCCTCATTCTTCTAAACTCCAGTGAGTACAGGCCCAGAGACATCAAACACTCCTCATATAATGAGATCCCCCCCTCATTCTTCTAAACTCCAGCGAGTACAGGCCCAGTGACATTAAACACTCCTCATACAATGAGATCCCCCCTCATTCTTCTAAACTCCAGTGATTACAGGCCCAGAGACATCAAACACTCTTCATACAATGAGATGCCCCCTCATTCTTCTAAACTCCAGTGAGTACAGGCCCAGAGACATCAAACTCTCCTCATACAATGAGATCCACACCCATTCTTCTAATATCCAGTGAGTACAGGCCCAGAGACATTAAAACACTCCTCATACAATGAGATCCCCCCCTCATTCTTCTAAACTCCAGCGAGTACAGGCCCAGTGACATTAAACACTCCTCATACAATGAGATCCCCCCTCATTCTTCTAAACTCCAGTGATTACAGGCCCAGAGACATCAAACACTCCTCATACAATGAGATCCCCCCTCATTCTTCTAAACTCCAGTGAGTACAGGCCCAGAGACATCAAACTCTCCTCATACAATGAGATCCACACCCATTCTTCTAATATCCAGTGAGTACAGGCCCAGAGACATCAAACACTCCTCATACAATGAGATCCCCCCTCATTCTTCTAAACTCCAGTGAGTACAGGCCCAGAGACATCAAACACTCCTCATACAATGAGATCCCCCCTCATTCTTCAAAACTCCAGTGATTACAGGCCCAGAGACATCAAACACTCCTCATACAATGAGATCACCCCTCATTCTTCTAAACTCCAGTGAGTACAGGCACAGAGACATCAAACACTCCTCATACAATGAGATCCCCCCTCATTCTTCAAAACTCCAGTGATTACAGGCCCAGAGACATCAAAAACTCCTCATACAATGAGATCACCCCTCATTCTTCTAAACTCCAGTGAGTACAGGCACAGAGATATCAAACACTCCTCATACAATGAGATCCCCCCTCATTCTTCTAAACTCCACTAAGTACAGGCACAGAGATGTCAAACACTCCTCATACAATGAGATAACCCCTCATTCTTCTAAACTCTAGTGAGTACAGTCCCAGAGACATCAAACACTCCTCATACAATGAGATCCCCCTCATTCTTCTAAACTCCAGTGAGCACAGCCCCAGAGACATCAAACACTCCTCGTATAATGAGATTCCCACTCATTCTTCTGAACTCCAGTGAGTAAAGGCCCAGAGACATAAAACACTCCTCATACAATGAGATCCCACCTCATTCTCATAAACTCCACTGAGTACAGGCCCAGAGACATCAAACACTCCTCATACAATGAGATCCCACGCCATTCTTCTAAACTCCAGCGACTACAGGCCCAGAGACATCAAACACTCCTCATACAATGAGATGCCCCCTCATTCTTCTAAACTCCAGTGAGTACAGGCCCAGAGACATCAAACACTCCTCATACAATGAGATGCCCCCTCATTCTTCTAAACTCCAGTGAGTACAGGCCCAGAGACATCAAACACTCCTCATACAATGAGATGCCCCCTCATTCTTCTAAACTCCAGTGAGTACAGGCCCAGAGACATCAAACACTCCTCATACAATGAAGATCCCCCCTCATTCTTCAAAACTCCAGTGATTACAGGCCCAGAGATATCAAACACTCCTCATACAATGAGATCACCCCTCATTCTTCTAAACTCCAGTGGGTACAGGCCCAGAGACATCAAACACTCCTCGTATAATGAGATTCCCACTCATTCTACTGAACTCCAGTGAGTAAAGGCCCAGAGACATCAAACACTCCTCATACAATGAGATCCTCCCTCATTCTTATAAACTCCACTGAGTACAGGCCCAGAGACATCAAACACTCCTCATACAATGAGATCCCCCCTCATTCTTCTAAACTCCAGTGAGTACAGGCCCAGAGACATCAAACACTCCTCATATAATGAGATCCCCCCCTCATTCTTCTAAACTCCAGCGAGTACAGGCCCAGTGACATTAAACACTCCTCATACAATGAGATCCCCCTCATTCTTCTAAACTCCAGTGATTACAGGCCCAGAGACATCAAACACTCTTCATACAATGAGATCCCCCCTCATTCTTCTAAACTCCAGTGAGTACAGGCCCAGAGACATCAAACTCTCCTCATACAATGAGATCCACACCCATTCTTCTAATATCCAGTGAGTACAGGCCCAGAGACATTAAAACACTCCTCATACAATGAGATCCCCCCTCATTCTTCTAAACTCCAGTGAGTACAGGCCCAGAAACATCAAACACTCCTCATACAATGAGATCCCCCCTCATTCTTCAAAACTCCAGTGATTACAGGCCCAGAGACATCAAACACTCCTCATACAATGAGATCACCCCTCATTCTTCTAAACTCCAGTGAGTACAGGCACAGAGACATCAAACACTCCTCATACAATGAGATCCCCCCTCATTCTTCAAAACTCCAGTGATTACAGGCCCAGAGACATCAAACACTCCTCATACAATGAGATCACCCCTCATTCTTCTAAACTCCAGTGAGTACAGGCACAGAGACATCAAACACTCCTCATACAATGAGATCCCCCCCTCATTCTTCTAAACTCCACTAAGTACAGGCCCAGAGATTTCAAACACTCCTCATACAATGAGATACCCCCTCATTCTTCTAAACTCTAGTGAGTACAGTCCCAGAGACCTCAAACACTCCTCATACAATGAGATCCCCCTCATTCTTCTAAACTCCAGTGAGTACAGGCACAGAGACATCAAACACTCCTCATACAATGAGATCCCCCCTCATTCTTCAAAACTCCAGTGATTACAGGCCCAGAGACATCAAACACTCCTCATACAATGAGATCCCCCCTCATTCTTATAAACTCCACTGAGTTCAGGCCCAGAGACATCAAACACTCCTCATACAATGAGATCCCCCCCTCATTCTTCTAAACTCCAGTGAGTACAGGCCCAGAGACATCAAACATTCCTCATACATTGAGATCCCCCCTCATTCTTCTAAACTCCAGTGTGTACAGGCCCAGAGACATCAAACACTCCTCATACAATGAGATCCCCCTCATTCTTCTAAACTCCAGTGAGTACAGGCCCAGTGACATTAAACACTCCTCATACAATGAGATCCCCCCTCATTCTTCTAAACTCCAGTGGGTACAGGCCCAGAGAAATCAAACACTCCTCATACAATGAGATTCCCCCCTCATTCTTCTAAACTCCAGTGAGTACAGGCCCAGAGACATCAAACACTCCTCATACAATGAGATCCTCCCTCATTCTTATAAACTCCACTGAGTACAGGCCCAGAGACATCAAACACTCCTCATACAATGAGATCCCCCCTCATTCTTCTAAACTCCAGTGAGTACAGGCCCAGAGACATCAAACACTCCTCATATAATGAGATCCCCCCCTCATTCTTCTAAACTCCAGCGAGTACAGGCCCAGTGACATTAAACACTCCTCATACAATGAGATCACCCCTCATTCTTCTAAACTCCAGTGAGTACAGGCACAGAGACATCAAACACTCCTCATACAATGAGATCCCCCCTCATTCTTCAAAACTCCAGTGATTACAGGCCCAGAGACATCAAACACTCCTCATACAATGAGATCCCCCCTCATTCTTCAAAACTCCAGTGATTACAGGCCCAGAGACATCAAAAACTCCTCATACAATGAGATCACCCCTCATTCTTCTAAACTCCAGTGAGTACAGGCACAGAGATATCAAACACTCCTCATACAATGAGATCCCCCCTCATTCTTCTAAACTCCACTAAGTACAGGCACAGAGATGTCAAACACTCCTCATACAATGAGATACCCCCTCATTCTTCTAAACTCTAGTGAGTACAGTCCCAGAGACATCAAACACTCCTCATACAATGAGATCCCCCTCATTCTTCTAAACTCCAGTGAGCACAGCCCCAGAGACATCAAACACTCCTCGTATAATGAGATTCCCACTCATTCTTCTGAACTCCAGTGAGTAAAGGCCCAGAGACATAAAACACTCCTCATACAATGAGATCCCACCTCATTCTTATAAACTCCACTGAGTACAGGCCCAGAGACATCAAACACACCTCATACAATGAGATGCCACGCCATTCTTCTAAACTCCAGCGACTACAGGCCCAGAGACATCAAACACTCCTCATACAATGAGATGCCCCCTCATTCTTCTAAACTCCAGTGAGTACAGGCCCAGAGACATCAAACACTCCTCATACAATGAGATGCCCCCTCATTCTTCTAAACTCCAGTGAGTACAGGCCCAGAGACATCAAACACTCCTCATACAATGAGATGCCCCCTCATTCTTCTAAACTCCAGTGAGTACAGGCCCAGAGACATCAAACACTCCTCATACAATGAAGATCCCCCCTCATTCTTCAAAACTCCAGTGATTACAGGCCCAGAGATATCAAACACTCCTCATACAATGAGATCACCCCTCATTCTTCTAAACTCCAGTGGGTACAGGCCCAGAGACATCAAACACTCCTCGTATAATGAGATTCCCACTCATTCTTCTGAACTCCAGTGAGTAAAGGCCCAGAGACATCAAACACTCCTCATACAATGAGATCCTCCTCATTCTTATAAACTCCACTGAGTACAGGCCCAGAGGACATCAAACACTCCTCATACAATGAGATCCCCCCTCATTCTTCTAAACTCCAGTGAGTACAGGCCCAGAGACATCAAACACTCCTCATATAATGAGATCCCCCCCCTCATTCTTCTAAACTCCAGCGAGTACAGGCCCAGTGACATTAAACACTCCTCATACAATGAGATCCCCCCTCATTCTTCTAAACTCCAGTGATTACAGGCCCAGAGACATCAAACACTCTTCATACAATGAGATCCCCCCTCATTCTTCTAAACTCCAGTGAGTACAGGCCCAGAGACATCAAACTCTCCTCATACAATGAGATCCACACCCATTCTTCTAATATCCAGTGAGTACAGGCCCAGAGACATTAAAACACTCCTCATACAATGAGATCCCCCCTCATCTTCTAAACTCCAGTGAGTACAGGCCCAGAAACATCAAACACTCCTCATACAATGAGATCCCCCCTCATTCTTCAAAACTCCAGTGATTACAGGCCCAGAGACATCAAACACTCCTCATACAATGAGATCACCCCTCATTCTTCTAAACTCCAGTGAGTACAGGCACAGAGACATCAAACACTCCTCATACAATGAGATCCCCCCTCATTCTTCAAAACTCCAGTGATTACAGGCCCAGAGACATCAAACACTCCTCATACAATGAGATCACCCCTCATTCTTCTAAACTCCAGTGAGTACAGGCACAGAGACATCAAACACTCCTCATACAATGAGATCCCCCTCATTCTTCTAAACTCCAGTGAGTACAGGCCCAGAGACATCAAACACTCCTCATACAATGAGATCCCCCCTCATTCTTCAAAACTCCAGTGATTACAGGCCCAGAGACATCAAACACTCCTCATACAATGAGATCCCCCCTCATTCTTATAAACTCCACTGAGTTCAGGCCCAGAGACATCAAACACTCCTCATACAATGAGATCCCCCCTCATTCTTCTA